>NW_011494843.1:2756068-2825362 GCF_000754665.1 Bison bison bison | reverse complement strand
CCCTTTCCAGTCCTGTGGCCACTGCCAAGTTTTCCAAATTTGCTGGCATATTGAGTGCAGCACTTTCACAGCATCATCTTTCAGGATTTGAAATAGCTCAACTGGAATTCCATCACCTCCACTAGCTTTGTTCGTAGTGATGCTTTCAAAGGCCCACTTGACTTCGAATTCCAGGATGTCTGTCTCTAGGTGAGTGATCACACTATCGTGATTATCTGGGTCATGAAGATCTTTTTTGTACAGTTCTTCTGTGTATTCTTGCCACCTCTTCTTTTTTTTTTTTTTGTCTAATTTTTTTAACTTTAAAAAAAAGTGTATCGAACCTGGACTGGCAACTCGTTTCTTACATGATATTTTACATGTTTCAATGTCATTCTCCCAAATCTTCCCACCCTCTCCCTCTCCCACAGAGTCCATAAGACTGTTCTATACATCAGTGTCTCTTTTGCTGTCTCGTACACTGGGTTATTGTTACCATCTTTCTAAATTCCATATATATGCGTTAGTATACTGTATTTATGTTTTTCCTTCTGGCTTACTTCACTCTGTATAATAGGCTCCAGTTTCATCCACCTCATTAGAACTGATTCAAATGTATGCTTCTGTTAGGTCCATACCATTTCTGTCCTTTATTGAGCCCATCTTCGCATGAAATGTTCCCTTGGTATCTCTAATTTTCTTGAAGAGATCTCTAGTCTTTCCCACTCTGTTGTTTTCCTCTATTTCTTTGCATTGATCACTGAGGAAGGCTTTCTTATCTCTTCTTGCTATTCTTTGGAACTCTGCATTCAGATAGGTTTTGATATTATAATATCAAATTAATTTGATATCAAATTATAATATAACATTAATTTGATATATATAATATAATATATTTATAATGTCAAATTAATTATAACTATAATTATATAAAATTATATAATTTTATAATATTTATATTGTATCAAATTATAATATATTATATTAAATTATATAATATCAAATTTTATAATTGTATAAAATTATATAATTTTATAATATTTTATATTGTATCAAATATAAATAATATATATTATATATAATTATATATAATAAATATAATAAATATTAATTATATAGAATATAATATCAAATTAATTATAATTTTATAATTGTAATATAACATCAAGTTAATTTAATATCAAATTATAAATTTGATATTATAATTGAAAAGTTAAATGATGATACAAAAGATAAATAAGAAACTAACATAAGAAATGGAAAAATATCACATTCGTGTTCTCTAACTTGTATAATGGGTTGGACACGCTCAGTCGTGTCCAACTCTTTGTGACACCATGGACTGTAGTCCATGCAATTCTCCAGCCCAGAATACTGGAGTGGGTAGCCTTTCCCTTCTCCAGGGGATCTTCCCACCCCAGGGATCAAACCCAGGTCTACTGCACTGCAGGCAGATTCTTTACAAGCTGAGCCACCAGGGAAACCCAGGGAACTTGTTAGGAGTGCAAATTCTCAATCTCAGATCTATTGAATCAGAAACTCTGATCATCAGACCAGCAATCTGTGTGTTAACAAGATGTTCCAGGGTTTCTGATGCATGCTAAAGTTTAAGAACCAATATGTAGATTCAGCTTCTTAAACAGCTATCCATTGTGATGCTGGTTTAAAACAAAGCTCCCTTAAACAAGCTTGCATAATGGTTGGCTGCTTTGGCTCTGGAGCCAGACCTTTTGGGTCCAAAATCTGGCTTTTCAATGTATTATTGGGTTTATAGCCTTAGATTCCTCCTCAGTAAAATAGAAATCATAATAATGCCTACCTCATGAGAATGTTGTGAGAATTAAATGGGAAGTACTCACATGTTAAATAAATGCTTCTTAAAAATAAAATCTAATAAGGTAAAGAGTTACTGACAAATCAAATTGGGGGTATTTGGATTCAAAAAATATGTTTACTTGTTTTGCTACTTCATTCTTCTCCTTCTGCCCACCCAGACCACTGCAGCTTCCTCTAAATTCAAAGCTCAGTATACCTACTAAATGAACCAGTATTTTCTAAACTTAATTCCTCCAAATAGTCATTACTTGAGATTTTAATAGGTATGACATAAAAATAAGCTTCATGGACAAATAAGTTTAGGGAACTCTTTACAAAAGTTAGAGAACACTAATGTAATATTTTCCCATTTCTTATGTTGGTCTCTTATTTATCTTTTGTATCATCATTTAACTTTTCAATTATAATTTGATATTATAATATCAAATATAATTTTCCAATATAATATGCCTTCCCAACTAGAATATGCACTCCTTAATGGTTGATAACATGTCTTGAATATGTTTAATCCCTTCATGGGGAAATATTTGCAAACCTTGGAACTAGACTGGCTTCTCCATTCATTAACTAATTGAACTTGGGCATGTCAAATCACATCTCAGGGCTGCAGTTTTCTCATCTGTAAAAGCGAAGTAATAATACATCTTAGAGGTTATTGTCAGACTTAATGTTAGATAGCCTTCAACAAATCATAATAGTCATCAACAATAATAAGCAAAAAGACATTTCTTTACTGATCCTTGCTTATGTTTATCTGTGTGAGGATTCGTAATATAACATTAGTGAAACATTCAGTTCTTAAAAAGAAAATGTTAATACTTATGTACAAAATATAATAATGCATTGTCATTATATATATATATTATATATAATAATAATATAATAATGGAATAATGCATTATTCTGCTCAGACTGCCATAACAAAATAACCATACATGAGTGGCTAAAACAGCAGACATTTATTACTCTAAATTCTGAAAGCTGAGAAGTCCAAAATCAGTATGGTAGCAAGGTGCATGCATGCTGAGTCACTTCAGTCATGTCTGACTATTTGCAACTCTATGGACTGTAGCCTGCCAGGCTCCTCTGTCTATGGGATTCATACTAGAGTGGGTTGTCGTGCCCTCCTCCAGGGTATCTTTCCAACCCAGGGATTGAACCAAGTCTCTTATGTCTCCTGCATTGGCAGGCAAGTTCTTTACCACTAGCACCACCTTGGCATCCCCGTGCTAGCAAGGTAGCATACCTTGAATCGTCCCTGATACTCCATACAGCAGGCATTATAAACCAATTTTATAGATGAGAACACAGGGATTAATAAGTAGATGAAGTGCACTCAACTATTAAACGACTATGCAAGCCTGTCTCAACATTTTTCACATCCCCAACGTTACTTCTATTGTTTTAAAAGTGAACTAAGAAAGTGAAGCCCAAAGTCATTTACTTTTATGTTTATTACCACCTACATAATAGAAGATTTAATGGCATCTGATGGTTTCTAATGGTCATACATGAAGTTAAAGTGAAATTATACATTAGCTATGTAATACAGTCATAATTCCACTTCCTCATTAGCTCGGTAACTGAGGGTTAATAATAACCTCAAATGATACCCTGAGAAGGGCAATATCTTCTCATCCAACACTAACTCATGGAAACTGAACTAGAGAACAATGTAGTTTTAGATTTAGAGAACAGTTTTAGAACACTAAGTCAGTATTGTTGTTTAACATCAAGCGTTACTGCCTCCAATAGGGTCACTAGGACTGACATGTGGTCGAAGGCAAAATTTTACCAACACAACTACTGTAATATGTATACATGGATTTTAGCTGTCATTGACATATTTTGTGTGTGTGTTTCATGTTATCCTTGAAATATTAGCAAAGGACTTTAAAAATGTGTGGTCCCAGGACCAGAAACTTCTATATTACCCAGGAGCTTGTTACAAACACAGAATCTAGGCCCCATTCCAAATCATTACATCTAAATCTGCATTTTAACAAGTTCGCCTGGGGATCCATATGCACGCAAAAGATTGGGAAGTACTGCTTTGTATTTTGTTTGTTTGGGTTTTTCGGTCATGCTGTTTGTGGGATCTTGGTTCCCCAATCAGGGGTTGAACCCATACCCTTGAAGTGAAAACATGGAGTCCTAAGCACTGGACCACCAGGGAATTCCCTGGAAAGCACTTTTTTAAAGTATTCTACACTTCTTTGTAGCTTGATTTTACTTTCAATGTGCACTATTATAGACAATAGAAAAAACTTCTTTAAAAAGATAGGTTTTTGTCTTTTTATGCACAAACAATGCAGTTTTGGTGTGCTACAGGATGATGTGAAATTTGTATATACTGCAAAATGGTTACTACAATAAGTCTAGTTAACATCTGTCACCATATATAGTTACAAATCCCTGGTGGCTCAACAGTAAAGAATCTGCCTGCAATGCAGGAGCCATAGGAGACGCAGGTTCAATCCCTGGGTCCGGAAGATCCCTCAGAGGAGAAGATGGGAACCCACTCCAGTATTCTTGCCTGGAGAATCCCATGGACAGAGGAGCCTAGCAGGTTACAGTCCATGGGGGCACAAAAGAGACATGACTTAGCAACTAAACAACAGTACAGTGCTATATTAGCTCATCCTGACTTATTTATTTTATAACTCAAAGTTGGTTCCTTTTGATCACTTTCACCCATTTTTCATACTTGCCTAACCCCACCTCTGGTAAACACCAATTTGCTCACTGTGTCTATGAGCTTGGTTATTTTTTCACTTTTATGCTTATTTTTAAATTTCACATACAAGTGCAATCATACAATCTTTGTCTTTCTCTGTCAGACTTATTTCACTTATTTTTGTCTATCCTTTGGACACCAGTGATCATGTGAGTAATATGGTACAACTGTACTCAGGATCCTGTAATAAAATACTTTAGGTGATTTATATCAGGACAGCCATCAGTAAAGTCAGTTGGAATGTCATATTTTGAGTTTGAATCCTTTGAATTTCAGAGATAATTGAAGGATGTGTGTTTTGCACCTAAGTTTTCTTTGTAACACAAAGGTGTAAAATAATTTCAGGGTATAAATTATTAATTCAACATAGCCCATGATCCAGTAAAAATGTTATCTTTTTATTTCAGGAAGTGCTCACTTTACGTTGTCGTGGGGACTATGAAAACAACCATGCACACTGAAACTGTACAAAATAATCTTTTTAATCAATGAGGAAAATTATGATAGTTTTCATGAAGGATCTTTAAGCCCTTTCAAAACATCAAATACTGTTACTGTTGGTTATCAATATATTGGAAAAATGGAAAAATAATAAAACCAACATGTATTTAATGTATCATCATTGTAAACATTAGGAGCATTAAGAATTAAAGTGGGTTTTTTGTGAAAAAAAAAAAAAAAACTATCAAAATTACTTTGAACAGTACTTGCCTTGTTTTCATCATGTGAGTCATAATTCAGAGTGGACATCCTTTCTATGCATCAGTGAAATGTCATCCTCTTTTAAGCTTGGAGCAGCTTCCAAACTTCTATCCTTCATGCTTTCAACACCATGAAATATCTCTAAGAGTTTCTTTAATGTAAAGTTTATTGCCAGAGTCACTTCCTCTGGGACATCATCCTTTTCATTACAATGACTTTCCTCCTTGATGTCAACAAGTTTTTCTTCACTAAGCTCCTCTGGCAGCAGATCTAAATGCTCTTGAATAGTGGCAAGCATTCCCATAGTCAGCTGTTTCTTCTATAATCCCACATATGTTCAGTTCAAATCCGAAGTGTTATTTGCACATTGTGCTGAAAGTTTCTGCTATACTGCATCCATATTACTTGCTATTACTTCCTCCCATGATGCATGCATATTTTCAATTGAATGCTTTATGTCATATTTCTTCTAAAATTCAGCCAAAGAAACTGTCCGATCTCTAGTTGTAGCATCAAACTTATTCCAAAATGTGTGTAAAATAATAGGCTTTCAAAATTGAAATAGCTACTTGGTCTACCAGTTGAATTAATGAAGTTGTTCTTGGTGATAGAAAGCAAATTTTCATATTTTCATTTAAATCCCCAAGAAACTTAGGATGACCAAGAGCATTACCCAACAGGAGTAGTGCTTTAAATGTTGAATTTTGGTGCCAGTAGTATCTCTTCACAGCTGATTGACAAGAAGGCAACACAACTACAGGATTTACTGTCCATATGTGAACTGAAGAGCAGATGCACAGAGGCTGATCAATGACAGACTGAAAAGAGTAATGAGACTCATCACTGATCATGATGCGCGTCTGTTATTTACATTGTGATCTGTGGGCTGAAGAGTTAGCAGCAAAGCTTTTATTTCATGTAGTTATTCACAGTTAATATAGACCTTCCCTAGTGTCTCAGACAGTAAAGAATCTGCCTGCAATGCAGAAGAACCAAGTTTAATCCCTGGTTCAGAAAGATCTCTGGATAAGGGAATGGCTACCCACTCTAGTATTCTTACCTGGAAAATTCCATGCCTGGAAGGCTATAGTTCATGGGCTACAGTCCATGAGCTAAACTCCATGGAGTTGCAAAGAGTCACACACAACTGAGTGACTAACACTTTCACAACTGATATCCCAAGGTAATTGGAATTTGAGCCATGTTAATGGAAGACTAATGCTATTTAACAAATCCTGAGCATTTAACAAATCCTGAACATTACGTTGCTGGTGTGTGAGATGAGTGCAATTGTGCAGTAGCTTGAACATTCTTTGGCATTGCCCTTCTTTGGGATTGGAATGAAAACAACTTTTCTAGTCCTGTGGCCACTGCTGAGTTTTCCAAATTTGCTGGCATGTTGAGTGCAGCACTTTCACAGCATCATCTTTTAGGATTTGAAATAGCTCAACTGGAATTCCATCACCTCCACTAGCTTTGTTCATAGTGACACTTCCTAAGGCCCACTTGACTTCACATTCCAAGATTCTTGGCTCTAGGTGAGTGATCACACCATAATGGTTATCTGGGTCATGAAGATCCTTTCTGTATAGTTCTTCTGTGTATTCTTGACACCTCTTCTTAATATCTTCTACTTCTGTTAGGTCCATACCATTGTTGTCCTTCATTGTGCCCATATTTGCATGAAATGTACCCTTGGTATTTCTGATTTTATCCAAGAGATCTCTAATCTTTCCCAGTCTATTGTTTTCCTCTATTTCTTTGCATTGATCACTGAGGAAGGCTTTCTTATCTCTCCTTGCTACTCTCTGGAACTCTGTACTCAGATGGGTATATCTTCCCTTTTCTCCTTTGCCTTTCACTTCTCTTCTTTTCTCAGCTATTTGTAAGGCCTCCTCAGACAACCATTTTTCCTTTATGCATTTTTTTTTTCTTGAGGATGGTCTTGATCACTGCCTCCTGTACAATGTCACACACCTCCGTCCATTGTTCTTCAGGCACTCTGTTTATCAAATCTAATCCCTTGAATCTATTTGTCACTTTCACTGTATAATCATAAGGGATTTGATTTAGGTCATACCTGAATGGTCTAGTGGTTTTCCCTACTTTCTTCAATTTAAGTAATGCTACAAAATTTAAAGTAATACTCAAATTCTCCAAGCCGGCTTCAACAGTACATGAACCACCACCTTATCTGCCTCCTGAGAAATCTATATGCATATCGAGAAGCAACAGTCAGAACTGGACATGGAACAACATGTGATTCCAAATTGGAAAAAGAGTACCCCAAGGCTCTATCGGAGAAGACAATGGCACCCCACTCCAGTACTCTTGCCTGGAAAAATCCCATGGGTGGAGGAGCCTGGTAGGCTGAAGTCCATGGGGTCGCTAAGAGTCGGACATGACTGAGCGACTTCACTTTCACTTTTTACTTTCATGCATTGGAGAAGGAAATGGCAACCCATTCCAGTGTTCTTGCCTGGAGAATCTCAGGGACGGGGGAGCCTGGTGGGCTGCCATCTATGGGATCGCACAGATTTGGACACGACTGAAGTGACTTAGCAGCAGTAGCAGTAGAAAGGCTCTATATTGTCACCTTGCTTATTTAACTAGTATGCAGAATACATCATGTGAAATTCCAGGCTGGATGAAGCACAAGCTGAATTACCAAATGCTGGGAGAGATATCACTAACCTCAGATATGGCAGAAAGCAAAGAAGAACTAAAGATCCTCTTGATGAAAGTGAAAGAGGAGAGTGGAAAAGTTGGCTTAAAGCTCAACATTCAGAAAACTAAGATCATGGCATCTGCTTATCCCATCACTTCATGGCAAATAGGTGGGGAAACAATGGAAACATTGATAGACTTTATTTTGGGGGCTCCAAAATCACTACAGATGGTGCCTGCAGCCATAAAATTAAAAGACACATGCTCCTTGGAAGAAAAGTTATGACCAACCTAGACAGCATATTAGAAAGCAGAGACATTACCTTGCCGCCAAAGGTCTGTCTAGTCAAAGCTATGGCTTTTCCAGTAGTCATGTATGGATGTGAGATTTGGATTATGAAGAAAGTTGAGTGCTGAAGAATTGATGCTTTTGCACTGTGGTGTTAGAGAAGACTCTTGAGAGTCCCTTGGATTGCAAGGAGATAAACGAGTCCATCCTAAAGGAAATCAGTCCTATTCATTGGTAGGACTGATGCTGAAGCTGAAGCTCCTATACTTTGGCCACCTGATGCAAAGAGCTGACTCATTAGAAAAGACTCAAAAGATTGAAGGAAGGAGGAGAAGGGGACAAAAGAGGATGAGATGGTTGGATGGCATCACCGACTCGATTGACAAGAGTTTGAGCAAGCTCCAAGATTTGGTGACAGACAGGGAAGCCTGGCCTGCTACCGTCATGGGGTCTCAAACAGTCAGACAAGACTGAGCAACTGAACTGAACTGAACTCTAGAGTTATTATTCATTTACCAGTTGGCTCAGTGGTAAATAAACCAACTGCCAATGCAGGAGACACAGGAGGACCGTGTTTGATCCCTGTATCAGATTGGGAAGATCCCTTGAAGGAGGAAATGGCAATCCATTCCAGTATTCTTGCCTGGAGAACCCCATGGATAGAGGAGCCTGGTGGCTACAGTCTATGGGGTCACACAGAGTTGGACATGACTGAGCATGCATTGGACAGGACTGAGCATGCACACCAAAGCTATTATTCACAGCTGAATGCTGTGCTTCCCCACTTCTGGGTTCTAACCAGTTGAAGCTGTTAAGAACTATGAATCATGAATTACCCTGATCAGGGTCAGGCTAGACTTGACTGAATTAGATTCTTCCCTTCCCATGAATAATAGGACTTGATTTACCCAATTGTACACAGACTTGTGCACTTATTCTACCCTCTCCATAATGCAAATTTTTCATTTTTAATGAGCATGATCATCATGACACCCTGTTGCCACCCCCTTTTGGCACTGACCTCCCCCCTACCTCACCTCCCAGTGTGCTACTAAGTGAATTTCTTCTGCGTGTAAGCAGGGAATGTTCCCTTGCCTGGCAATAAATAAAATCAGCTTTGATTTTTGAGCTCTGATCCTTGTTTTATTTTTTGATATCCAAGATCATACATCTAATAAGCAACAGAGCTGGGACACAAATCCATTCTAACTTAAAACTCAAATGCTTAATTTCTGTGTCCACTTGTTAACTAAATGATGGGAATAAATTACCTTCAAGCCAGCTAGTTCCAAGATAAAGAAAAAGGAAGAGGATTCAACAACCTTATTCCAACTACTTCTAATTCATTCTTCCCTTTACAGTGGTGAGATCATTACCCTTGAGGGTTCCTTCCTGTTACAGCAAAGCAATGATATGAATGGTAGGAACAGTGTAATAATATTACCATCAAAGGGAACTTAAATATAGCTAGTGCTTACTCTGTGCCAGGCCCCCTTTCTTTCCCAACTGTCTCAAACCAAGCAATGAAATGTCTTGTTCCTTTGTGATAGCTTGAATGTGTATTCATGGGATTCCTTTGTGTAGATTGGGGGTAAAGTAGGCTAAGTTTGGAGTGGTGGGGATCTTGGCAAATTGGAGAACTGTGCTTATTTGAAGGCAGCTGCCATTACACTGCTTTCTTTACTTGTCATGGGAGAATAAAGGTCCAGTACTGGCAGATCATCCTTATTTTTCAAAAGACACCAAAAGTCTGGGTCATTATATAGAGTTTACCACTTTTTAAAATACTTTGTAAAGTAACTGATACACATCTGTAGGCTGACATATGCCCTGTCTGTAGCATCTGCTACTGAAAGGCACAGGCGGAGAGGCAAGAAGATACAGTGGAGTCACGCTGTCTGCATTTAGGTACTAGCTTTCCTACTTTTGTGTGGCCTCGGGCTAGTTGCTTAGCCTCTTTATGCCTCTATTTCCTTACATGTAAGAGAGGTTTAAAACAATAGATATCTGATAGAGTTTCTTTAAGGAAAATAGTTACTTCTATCTCTAAAATGCTTAGTAAAATACTTTGCATCTAATCAGTGGTTTTGTTGTTAAGATTTTGCCCCCTTATCTTCTCTTTCTTGTACCTGCCATCTATACCTTTTACCTGCCCATGTACATGCATTCATTCTAAGGATATACATTATGAGCATCTGACTATAAGAGACATGTAAGTTGTATAAAAGCAGACAAAACTTTTTGTCATTCTCAGGCTCAATTAAACAACAAGTGAATTAAGAAAGGAGAAAAATGAACTAGATTTATTTTACCAAATTGAACCACTTATTAAGAGATATTGAACCATTTGGTGGAACTGATAAATTAACTTACATAATATTAAGCAGTCACTACATAAATAACTTTTGTTGGTGAATTTTAATATGTGGGCTTTTCAAAATTTTTTTGCCATCTGACCTTTTAGAATGTCTAACTAATGTATTTAAATTTTCAGTTTATCTTTATTAGAAGAATTTGACTGTAGCTGTAATGAACTGGAGTCTCTACCTTCTACTATTGGCTACCTTCACAGTCTTCGAACATTAGCAGTTGATGAGAACTTCCTTCCAGAATTGCCCAGAGAAGTGAGGAATAAATTTGTTTCTATTAATTAATTTTTAATGACTCTGTTTTGGATATAAATTTTAACAGGTGCATTAGCAGCGTAGCTTCATGAGTTGAGCTGTGAATGTATATAGGAGTTATATATTTGTTAATCATTCTTTTTAAAATAACAAGGGATAAGTTCTTATATTTGACCAAGGAAATGCATTTGACTTAAACATTGCTTGCCAAAAATTGTAATAAAATAAATTCATGTAAACAATTTATATATTTTGCTTTTATGAACAGTTTTTAAATAAATTTGGAGGTAATTATGTTTCCATTTCTAAGTGAAAGTTTTAGTGTAAATAAGTTTTTTAAAGTATCATGCTGCATAATATTATTTTAACTTCACAATACACCAAAGGGGTTCATTAGCATTCATCTCCAAACGGGACTTTGATTTATTCATGTCAAGAAAAAACTGTGAAGTATATTTTAAATTTAACATTTTCTATTAAATGCTTTCATAATCAGGAGCAGTAATCCATATATCATTGTCTTAGAAACAAAAGTTATAAATAAAAACAAAAGTACCATTGTAATGTGAAGTTAAACTAATTTTGCAAAGGAAATGTCAATAAGACTTCATGTTTGAGTATACATGATCTTTTATAAACAATATTATTAGTGCTTATTTGGATAGACAAAAAAGGGATTTATGAAAACAATGAAGCTGACAAATATTCTAATCATAAAATTTAAAGGAAAATTATTCCTTTGTAACATGTATAAGAATATGGGATATACATTGCCTTAATATCTAAAGGAATATATTATATAATATATTTTAAACATATTTTAAAGATACAATAAAAAATTAAACAATGCACATATTGAGTCTTAGAAGTGATAAGGAAATCTATAAATCAATCAGATCACTTTATAAATTATAAATATTAATATAGAATAGTTTACACTGTGATCCTTTACTTTTTTTGTTACCTATAGATTGGAAGCTGTAAGAATGTAACAGTCATGTCTCTACGCTCCAATAAGCTGGAATTTCTTCCTGAAGAGATTGGACAGATGCAGAAACTAAGAGTCTTAAATCTGAGTGACAACAGGTATTTTTGAAACATTTCACAATCTCATTGTTTTCTAAAATCAAATTATTCCTTTTTATTAATAATTTTGGAAAATTTTCCTATGTCTTATGAAATATATGGGATGCAAATATTTATATAAATATGAAAATATTCAATTAGAAAATAGCAGAAGCTAAATTATTTTTAAACTGATATTTCAAAAATTATATGCCAAAACCCTCCCATATGCAGAAAGCATAATATTATGAAGACACAGAAAATAATTATAATAAAAATCTATAAAATTTGATAATAAAAATATGTGCATAGGTATGTATGTACGCACATATGTGTTTTCATATATACATTTATGTCTCCAGTAAATTAACTGAGCTATTTGTATACTGTCCACACCACCAAAACACTGGTAAGAATAATGCCAAGAACCTAATACTAAAAAGTCATGTTTTGTGCATTATAGTAAGGACAACCAAATGGTTATTTAGCCATGTTCAGAATGGAAAAGAAAGAATAGGTTCTCTTCTTGTGACTAAAGTGTTAAATTGATGAACAGGCAGAAAGAAAAGGTGAAAATGCAATTCATCTTTATCTCTACCACAAATGTTCTCAAATAGGAAACTACAAAAATCAATATTGACTAAAAATAACTACTAAAAAGATAAAGTGGTGATGGAATAGAACAGACTACTTGAACTCTGTGTTTTCATTAAGTTTCAGTCAGACAAATGATAATATGAGAAGCTGAGACTGCAACAAAACTATCAAAGATTAGCTTTTATAGAATCATGGAGAATGTTTAGATTCTAAAGTTTCAGTAAGTGTGGGAGTTGTTATTTGTTAGTCTGTCTGAGGGGAAAAAAAAATAATAATGCACTTAGTAGCTCAATAATTGGAAAAGGAAATTGCAACCCACTCCAGTATTCTTGCCTAGAGAATCCCGTGGACAGAGGAGCCTGGTGGGCTGCTGTCCATGGGGTCGCACAGAGTCAGACACGAGTGAAGCAACTTTTTAGCATGCATGCATGCATTGGAGAAGGAAATGGCAACCCACTCCAGTATTCTTGCCTGGAGAATCACAGGAACAGAGGAGCCTGGTGGGCTGCCATCTATGGGGTTGCACAGAGTCAGACACGACTGAAGCGACTTAGCAGCAGCAGCTCAATAATATTTTCATGTAAAGAATTAAACATTTTTTAAAAGCTTTGGAATTTTATTTTTAAAATCAAGGTGACCAAGAAGCTTCATAACTTGCTGCAACAAGAGTAATTCATTTCAAATCAACCCATTTCTTGTTTTGACTCTTTGACAGGACAGTGAAGGAGATGCATTAAATATTGTGTTCAACTTTCAGTAAGACATTTTTCAGAATTTTCTAATTATATTCTTGTGAACAATATTATAAATACGGTCATAGAGATATCATAGGAAGATGGGTTCCAGTGGGTTCAGTTACAGTCCCCAGTGGAACCAAGTTCCATTACTGTCAAACTGGAGGAAGAGTTTTCATGATGAGCTGGAAGTTTTTCCTGAATTCTTGGTCCACTCAAATTTTATACATGAATAATTCACACAATATGGAAAATATGCTTATAAAATATTTAAGTGACCCATAGTTAGGACTACTAATGCGATTATTTATCCAACAAATATAGCCTATGTGAGTGCTTACCATAGGACAGTACATTGCTAAAAGCTATTACAAAAGATATTAATAAGACATTGAGAATCTCATAATACTAGGAATTTAAGTACTTCATCAAGTCAGAAATATAAGCTAATCTATCTGCTAATACAGTGATTGGAGCATAATATAGAACCAAACGAATATTTTAAATTGATGAATTAATCACTGATTTTTTTTTAATTTTGGAGAGTATAGTTGCTTTACAATGTCGTGCAATAAATGAATCTTAACCTGAGATTAAAATCAATATTCAGTCAAAGCTGAGGTAAAAGTTGAATATCACTATCAGAGAATAAACTGCTTGAATAAAAGATTAAATATTATTTAATATTTAAAATATCTAAAAGTCATGATTATTTAAAAGTTATTTTAAAAACCATGTTATTTAAAAGTCATGATGACTCCAATTTTATATTCTCAATACAATAAATTTTAGAAGTTTGTCATTACAGTTAAGAAACAATGATTCATTTATACTATCAACTATAGGATTGCTCCTGTGGTCAATTTACTGGACAGTTACAATACTAAATAAAGCCTCACTTTCAATGGTGGTGAAAGTGATGGTGGTGAAAAAAAAATACGGGTAACATCTTCTCTGACAGTTTCTTTCCATATTCTACTTTTATGATTTGCCTGGTGATTTATCATGGATATTGTAAATGATTCTGGAGAGTTATCCCCTCGTGTAATTTTAATGTGGCAGAATTGATATTTTACTTTTAATTCATCTCCACATGATGTAAAAACTTCTCATAGCATCTTACTTTATAATTTCCAACTTAAACTAAATAACCAAAATTAGAAATAGCTTTTATGAACAGTTTGGTTTAATGTTATAAATGCTAGTATAATATTATATTAAAAAATAATTATAATATAATTTGATCTCTTATTCTTTATATTCTTATGTTTTACAAGTACCTATTAGCTCAGCAAGGTCATTATATCCTTCCTAAAATTTCCTAGCCAATGCACACTCTGTTATATGTTTATAGGCTTGTCAATATCTTTTTGTATTTGTTATTTAATAGTGCCTTTGGAGATACAATTAACTGCTTCCAAAATCCTTATTCATTATTGTGACATTTTCCATCTCTGTTATCAAAATATATTTATTCATCATTTGGTTGATAGAATTCCAACATATTAAAGATTTAACAGAAATTTTCATTCCAAGTCCTATCTAAAATGTTTGTCTGTATTCAAAAGTGAACATGCAGAAACTAACAATAAATTCACTGGTGTGCCTTGTTTGCATTATTCACTGTGCTGACTAGCTATGATGGTAATTCATGTAATAACAATATATTGATCATCCACAATTCAGGTATATCTTATTTATGTTGAAGTAGGCAATTGGTGATTTGACCCTCCACAGGCTGAAGCCAAAGCTTAATGGATAATTTTGATTGAATACAATTTCACATACCGTAAAATGCTATTTTTAAAGATTGCCTCTTTGAATATCTATTAAATATCTATTAAATGATGTATACAGGGTAGAAAAACAAAAGGACACACTTTCAAGAATCAATATAAAATTCAGAGCTGTAAATTCATTTAGTAATAAGATGGAAATGGCTCTTGCCCTCATAGAGTCTAGAGTTTCAAAGAGATATTAAACAGTAACCCTAAAAAAAAAAACTACAAAAATAAATATTGTAATTTCAAACTGAGATATGTCCATGAAGTAAAAGTGCTTTGACACTAGATTGGGGAAAGAAATTTAAGTGAGGAGTCAAGAAAAGCTTCTTTCAGAAACTGGCATTTCAGCTGACTAGAGAATCTGTGGAATTTTAGTTAAGTATGGAAGAAAGAGTATTCCAGGCAGAGAAAGGAGCTTGGCTATTCCTGGGAGTAGGCTGATTGAAGGCCAGTGGCACTGACGGGACTGTCAGGAAAAGAGTAGCAAAGAAGCCGTGCAGAGATTTGAGGGGACCAGAGGTTTGAGGGGACCAGACCTTAGAGGGTCTGACGAGGCATGGTAACAATTTGGGGTTTTATCCTATCATTTGAAGAGTTGTAGACTCAAGGTTTTCACTTCTAAATGATTCCTCAGGCTACTCAGTGGAGAAAGAAGTAAAGAAAAGAATGGAATAAATAAGTTACAGTATTCTAAATACCTCTTCATTAAATGATCTTTATCCATCTTCACCCATGCTATTAGAAATTTCTTGTTTTTGCAGATTGAAGAATTTACCATTCTCATTTACCAAACTGAAGGAGCTTGCAGCTTTGTGGCTTTCTGACAATCAGGTAACATTTTTTTATTACCTGATTTATTTTGTTTATTAAAATGAACTATAATTGAAATGTTGAATTACTAATTTATTCTCAATAGATACCTTTCACAATTACTACAAAATATAGATTCTTTATCCCCTGGAGGAGAGATTTTTATAAGGGTAGCAATCAAATAAGTATTCCATTGCTATGGACAAACAGTACTATAATTCTCATCCCTTTAAAATACTTCAATTTAGTATCTACTTCTTCCTCAGAAATACACAAAATGATCATTTTTCTAGGTGATACATACATCTCCTTAGAGGATGTACTTTAATTATACCTCTGAAGGTAAAGAATAAGAAACATTACTGCAATCCCCATAAGAGGGAGTTACTATCTGTCGTGTTCCTTTTTTCCCATGCTTTAATTAATATCAACTTAATTCTAAAAAATATATTCAAAAATATTGTGATACCTTTTGTTGCTCTTATCAATATTTTCTGTGAAATTGCTATGATGTTAATACTTACACTTATGAAATTAGATTATAATTGAATCAGTAATTGAGTGTTAATGAATAATTTTATTAACTGGAAAATAAAAATAGTCGAAAGCATCTAATTTGCCACCACAAACTAGTGATAGACCATTTTGACATACTTTGGTTTTTTTTGGCTTCTTTCTTGTAATCTTAAAATTTTTAAATATCCTGCCCCAAAATATAAATTACCAAATGAAAACAAATCATCTTGGATTCAGTTTGTTATGATTATTTTCTGAGCATAAAAGTGACATTACCAGTAAATGAATTGTTCAGACATAAGTATTGGGCAATTTTTGTAAAAAAATTAAATCTCTGCAAAATGTTATTGTAAGTGTGAGAATAATGTTTATATTCCTACAGTCATTACAGCACTTTCTTCCCTTCTACTAAGTAAAAAATTATATTGTCATTCAAATTCAAGTCATCAATGAACTGTAGATTTTTCAAATCATCAATATATCATTATAAAGTAAATCATTTCTGAAATCAATACAAACTATGCTAATGGACCAGTCTTTTCTACAGTCTTACACTGTAAAAAAAATCCCATAATATCAGGATTTATATTCTTGTGGAAGAATGAACAGAACAATGGCTGCATCATTTAACTTTTATTTAGAACAGTGATTTAATGGGTTTCTAACTCAGTTTCATGAGACAAGTTGGCATCCTAAATTGCCATTGTACTTCACTCTTAATAAATGTCATGAAATAAGTGTAAACTATTAAACAATATGATTATTCTCAATGTTTATATATTGTATTTAAAATCAAAGTTTTAAAAATCTTCAAAAATTGTATTTCTGAAATAAAATTAATGTATAGAATTAAATATTATTATCCATAGGTAAATTCTTTGTGATATATCAGATACAAAGACAGTTGCTTATGTATATGTAGACTCTGTCTTTGGTTACAAAAATCTCTTTAAATGCTTATGTTTTAACTTAATTGAATTCATAGATGATCTTGTATAGTATGAACTTAATAGCAAGTTCCATTTGCCTTTTTAAGTCAACAGTTAATGAACATTTAGAACTATACCAAAAGTTTAATTAGTTGAAACAGTTTGACACATTTTGGTATCTTCAAGGTAAAAAAAAAAGGTATTGTTCAATAAAGATGAATAGGTTCTGAAAAAGAATATAATAAAGAAAAAGAAAATCTCACTATAAAACCCTTATAATTTCAAAATATTCCTCTACAGTAGTCTTATTTTATTTTTTTTTTTTGTTATTTTTTCCTTACTTTTCTTTTAATTGTTCATTCAGCACAGTGAGGCCAGACTGCTGACCTTTATCTTATATAAAAGAAATATTCTTTATATTTTTAATATTATTAATCTAATTTATCTCCTTTGCTTCCAGTCCAAAGCCCTTATCCCTTTACAAACTGAAGCCCATCCAGAAACAAAGCAAAGAGTATTGACTAACTACATGTTTCCCCAGCAACCTCGTGGTGATGAAGGTAAACATAGAAATTTCTCCTATACTTGTATGATTATGGATAAAAGGGATTAATTTTATTCTAACTCTGACCAATACTAGCACATGGGTATGCCACATAAATCATTTGGGAGCTAACTCCAAGCACAAATCTTATCTTCAATACTATAATATTTTATTAATAAGTGAAATTTCAAAAACATAACTCTTCCTCTTTATATTTATCATGAAAATAACATTGACTTTTAGGAGCAATATCTTATCTTGGTGAATTGAGAGGCACAAGACTTCTTAACCAAACATTCAGTTCAGTTCAGTCGCTCAATCATGTTAGACTATTTGTGACCCCATAGACTGCAGCATGCCAGGCCTCCCTGTCCGTCACCAACTCTTGGAGTTTACTCAAACTTATGTCAATTGAGTCCATGATGCCATCCAACCATCTCATACTCTGTTGTCCCCTTCTCCTTTTACCTTCAATCTTTCCCAGCATCAGAGTCTTTTCCAATGAGTCAGTTCTTCACATCAGGTGGCCAAAGTATGGGAGCTTCAGCATCAGTCCTTCCAATGAATATTCAGGACTGATTTCCTTTCGGATGAACTGGTTGGATCTCCTTGCAGTCCAAGGGACACCAAGAGTCTTCTCCAACACCGCAGTTCAAAAGCATCAATTCTTCAGCGCTCAGCTTTCTTTACAGTCCAACTCTCACATCCACACATGACTACTGGAAAAACCATAACCTTGACTAGACAGACCTTTGTTGGCAAAGTAATGTCTCTGCTTTTTATATGCTGTCTAGGTTGGTCATAACTTCCCTTCCAAGGAGTAAGCGTCTTTTAATTTCATGGCTGCAGTCACCATCTGCAGTTACTTTGGATCCCAGAAAAATAAAATTTGTCTCTGCTTCCACTGTTTCCCCATCTACTGCCATGAAGTGATGGGACCAGATGCCATGATCTTAGTTTTCTGAATGTTGAGTTTTAAGCCAACTTTTTCACTCTCCTCTTTCACTTTCATCAAGAGGCTCTTTAGTTCTTCGCTTTCTGCCAGAAGAGTGGTGTCATCTGCATATCCTAAGTTACTGATATTTCTCCTGGCAATCTTGATTCCAGCTTGTGCTTTATCCAACCCAGCGTTTTTCATGATGTACTCCGTATATAAGTTAAATAAGCAGGGTGACAATATACAGCCTTGACGTACTCCTTTCCCAATTTGGATCCAGTCTGTTGTTCCATGTCCAGTTCTAACTGTTGCTTCCTGACCTGCATATAGATTTCTCAGGAGGCAGGTCAGGTGGTCTGGTATTCCCATCTCTTTCAGAATTTTCCACAGTTTATTGTAATCCACACAGTCAAAGGCTCTAGGCATATAAAATCAATAAAGCAGAAATAGATGTTTTTCTGGAACTCTCTTGCTTTTTCAATGATCCAATGGATGTTGGCAATTTAATTTCTGGTTCCTCTGCCTTTTCTAAAACCAGCTTGAACATCTGGAAGTCCATAGTTCACATACTATTGAAGCCAAGCTTGGAAAATTTTGAGCATTACTTTGCTAGCATATGAGATAAGTGCAATTCTGTGGTAGTTTGAGCTTTCTTTGGCATTGCCTTTCTTTGGAATTGGAATGAAAACTGAACTTTTCCAGTCCTGTGGCCACTGTTGAGTTTTCCAAATTTGCTGGCATTTTCACAGCATCATCTTTTAGGATTTGAAATAGTCTACTGAAATTCCATCACCTCCACTAGCTTTGTTTGTAGTGATGCTTCCTAATGCCCTCTTGACTTTGCCTTCCAGGATGTCTGGCTCTAGGTGAGTGATCATACCATCATGATTATCTGGGTCGTGAAGATCTTTTTTGTATACTTCTTCTGTGTATTCTTGCCACCTCTTCTTAATATCTTCTGCTTCCGTTAGGTCCATACCACTTCTGTCCTTTAATGAGCCCATCTTGGCATGAAATTTTCCTGATAGAGTAGACAGTGTCTGTCTTGAATCTATTTCTCACTTCCACTGTTTAATCATAAGGGTTTTGACTTAGGTCATACCTGAATGGTCTAGTGGTTTTCCCTACTTTCTTCAATTTGCATCTGAATTTTGCAATAAGGAGTTCATGATCTGAGCCACAGTCAACTCCTGGTCTTGTTTTTGCTGACTATAGAGCTTCTCCATTGTTGGATGCAAAGAATATAATCAATCTGATTTCAGTGTTGACCATCTGCTGATGTCCATGTGTAGAGTCTTCTCTTGTATTGTTGCAAAAGGGGTTTTGCTATGACCGGTGCATTCTCTTGGCAAAACTCTGTTAGCGTTTGCCCTGCTTCATTTTGTACTCCAAGGCCAAACTTGCCTGTTATTCCAGGTATCTCTTGACTTCCTACTTTTGCATTCCAGTCCCCTATGATGAAAAGGACATCTTTTTTGGGTGTTCATTGCAGAAGGTCTTGTATGTCTTCATAGAATCATTCAACTTCAGCTTCTTCAGCATTACTGGTCAGGGCATAGACTTGGATTACTGCGATATTGAGAAGTTTGCCTTAGAAATGACCAGAGATCATTCTGCCATTTTTGAAATTGCATCCAAGTACTGCATTTTGGACTCTTTTGTTGACTATGATGGCTACTCCATTTCTTCTAAGGGATTCTCACCCACATAGTACATATAATGGTAATCCAAGTTAAATTCACCCATTCCAGTCCATCTTAGTTCACTGATTCCTAGAATGTTGGTGTTCACTCTTGCCATCTCCTGTTTGACCACTTCCAATTTGCCTTGATTCATGGACCTAACGTTGAAAGAGCAAACTCACTTTAATCCACCCAAGGGTTAAATCCACTCAACCCATTTAAAAGATCAATTTTTAAAAGAAATTATTTGCTCATGAAGTTCTTAGTTACAGAATAATTACAATAAATGTTGTTAGGTTTTTTTTTTTACTTAAAAAGGAAAATGAATCATTTGTGGATATTTTTCTCCAAATTTTGATCTACAGAAGTAGGGAAAGGAAAGCTTGTTTCATATGTATTTTTCAGGCTTCAGTAAAAGTGATCTTTTAGAATTTATGAAAGAAAATCCACTATGTTTACATTGGTTATAAGAAGAATCTTAAGTAAAGATTATGTTTTATTCATGCAATTTTACTTACATTTCTTTTTTTAATATCCCTAGATTAACAGAATATTTCATTTTGAAAGGATATAGGAGAAAATGAAAAGTTTCTCATATTTGCCAGTTATTTCTGAGATCTAGCCTCAAAGATTAAGTCCTTAATTTGTTCCAGGGAGTGAGTGAGGTTAGACCTAGTTAGGTAAGATGGGATGTTAAGAAATTAGCCTAATTTGTTTGTTTTGTTTTCCTTTGAGGAGAGCAGAGCTGGTAACAGGAAAGTTTTCTTGAACTTTAAGCAAGTCACTTTTTTCACTTTTCATGTGGAAAACCAACTCTCAGAACTCCTTGCAGTAAAGTTTTATATATAATAAAGTTCATGCATTGGGAAAGAATTTAGCCTAAATTAAGTGCTTTTATTGGATGTGAATTTGAGCAAACTCTGGGAGACAGTGGAAGACAGAGGAGCCTGATGTGCTATAGTGCGTGGAGTCACAAAGAGTAGGATATGACAGCGACTGAACAAAAGTGCTTTTATTGCCTTTTAATGTGAACTTCACAATTAATGTTGCAAAGAAGATATTACCATTAACCAGCATGTAAATTAAAGATTGAGAAGCCATTTCTTTTCCCTGTTAATTTGAGACATATTTAAACTAATTGAGACTCAAATGTTAAGGACTTCATTTCCACATGTTTTTACCTAGCACCACTACATTGCCCTGCAACCAGACACACAAAACTACAACAAAAAAGTTTGAAATCTTGGACCATTTATTGCAAAGCAGCGTTGCATAGTATCTTTTATAACACCCTAATACAGATTACTGATTATATTTATGGACTCTGTAGTCACAGGACATCCTCCATTGGCCATGGAGAAGCTGCACAACTTTGAACAAGTCTCTCAAAATTCAGCAGTAGTTTTCTCATTATTAAATTGAGGATTGATTATATTAGTACTACCATTATGCTGTTTTGCAAATTAAAGGAGATAATAGTTTAAAATACTTAATCTATCTCTCTCTTTTATCATATGTTATGTCCATTCTCTACATTGGAAAACTTCTCAACCCCAATATATAATTAATGTACACTTAGCAAAGCTGAATTTGGGTTAAGATGTCAAAAGTCTATATAACAAATATCAAGATAATTTTTCCTTTTTTTCCTTTTTTTTTCTTTCCTTCTTTCTTTACTTGCTTCTTTCTTTCTATCCCTTTATTTTTTTTCTTTTTTATTTTTGTACTTGTTTTTAGTACCTATCACTATTTTTTTTGCATAGTATACTAAGTTCTATTAAATAACAATTTATGTAAAAAAAAAAAAAAAAACAGTAACACTTTGGAATCTAACTGTAGATTTCCAGTCAGACAGTGACAGCTTTAACCCCACACTATGGGAAGAACAGAGACAACAACGCATGACTGTTGCCTTTGAATTTGAAGAAAAAAAGGAAGATGACGAAAATGCTGGGAAAGTTAAGGTGAACCTTTTAATTTTTGTTTCCTCTTTCTTCTCATTATTTTTGTTTGTTCATTGTTATTATTCAGATAGACTTTGGGACTCACTGACTGACCTCTGCTAGAAGGTCAGATACATCTTCAAGTCTCATGGCGGTACTTTTCCTTGTAGCAGGATGTGATTTTGGAAGCACTGCTGTGCTTCAGAATGAGGCAAACATCCTGACTGAGGAAATTTCATAAACCACCCCATCTTACAGAATAGCAACATGAGAGATTCAAGCTGAGAGAAAGCAAAAAACAAAACCAACAAAAAGTCGGGTAATGGGCTTTACCTAATACCTTGCTACTACATCTTTGAAACACTGAAATGCTTTTTTTAACCACTGAGCAAGGCAGGGCATCATTCAGACTGTGTGAAGTCAAAATCCACATATACGAAAGAGCCAGTGCATTGATATATTACATTGCATTAAAATTTTGGAAGGATTCTATGTCTCTGGAATGTTTGAGAAGACGTTATGAATTTTCTTAAGTGTGAGAACAAGTTTTTCATTTAAACTTAGGTGAGTGCCTAATAGCAGGTAGTATCCCTTAAGGAAAATTACTTAAAATTTTTCACCTAAAGCATATTTTAAAAAATCCTTTATTGGCACTAATCTAAGTAACAAGGTCAGAATTTTAAAATCTATATTTTTCCATTATATAAATTTGAAAGTGTCAGAATTTATATGAATTATATTAACATCAGGTCTTCATCTTATCATCATGGCAACATCTTGAATCTCTCATCACTTTTATATTATTTTTGCACTTTTTCCATCATGGGTACTAACAGCTCTCACCCTTGGTGACTAATTACCTAAGTAATTGTATATGCATCCTATTAATAGATCTGGATTGTGTGACATGTTCTTCTCTGTCTCCTCCTTCCCACATTTTCTAAACTTTTGTCTTGAACCAGCACACCCTAGAACCTTACTGTAATTGACAAAGCCTACCTGTATCATCGTGAAGAACTCAAAATAGATTCCCAAATCAAAATAACAATTGTGTTAAAGATTTGGGCTTAAAAAAAATGTTTCTGAATGGTTGATTAGTGCTGTCTAATAACCAAAGAGACATTTTTAACTAAAACAAGAAAAAAGACCTTTAGAACATTTCAGTTCTTCTTGTAAGGATTTTATATGTTAAATCCGGAACCAATGGATGATGCATTCTATCCTGGACCTCTGATTCATTCTTTTACTTCATTGAATGTCAAAAACTACATAATTCTTCCTTAAAAAAAGAAAAAAACTTAATTCAAAGGCTCTAAGAAGAAAAGAGTACACTAAATATACTTTGGTATATGTGTCATGAAAGCATAAAATATAGTAAATTCAAACAGACATTTAGCAGCCCTGTTTGTGTGTTATGTGATCAGGTTTGATTATAATGAGAGTAGGCTCATTATACTTTAGAGTACATTTTCTCTATGTTTACTTATATTTGATTTATTTTATATATTGGGGAAATAATACATGTTTCCAAAATCTCAGACTACCTGGTTTTGACTAATTTGAGTATTTCCAATGCTATTGGTTATTGGACAAATTAGAATACATGCAAACGTCTAAATAAATCATTATGGAAGCATGATGAACGGAATATGCTGAATCTTACATGAAATTATACTTTTCTGGCTCATTACATATACATTAAATTTAGCACCATTTTCATTTTACCTTTAATTTACATAAAATTTTAAAAGGAACTGCTAACCTATGGCATTAACTTCCAAATGGACTAGAGTATAATGCCCTACTTATAGTGTGCTTAGTGTAGTATGAATGGTGCTTTGTGTGAAGAAATTGAGACCCTTTGGTTTCGTGTGACACTGGTACTGTTTGATCACACAGAGTTAAAACTAATTTTCTGATGGTTGTTTTAAATGCATTACCCAGAATGAAAAAAAAAAAAGAATCAAGAATAGAAAAATGATAAAGTGAAAGTTTTGCTACAGTGCTCCTCTTTCTCCCAGAAAATGGAGATTCCTTCTCCCACAGGATCACTCCTGCCAAGCCCCCTGGGAAAGGGGCCAGCGTGGGATTACTCTCCAACCTGCCAGACTGTCTGGCGATTGCTGCACACCATGGGCCAGGTGTGATCAGCAGATCCAAGAAATGCCTGTCCCCCAGAATGACCCACAGCTGGCATGGGGTTGTATAAGTGGCCTCCAGCAGGAAAGGAGCATGTGCACTCCATTGCCAGTTGCAGCACAATCTACCACTCTTCCCTCTCTAAGTGGCAGACAGGTAGGCCTAGGTGTTTGGGGTAGGAGAATCCCCTATGTAGAAGCAACCTTAGAACAGTGGTTTATGGGGTATGTTCTGCATGATGTGGGGTAGAAATGTTGATCATCTAGAAACTTTTCAATTGCCAGTGTTTGATCCCTATTTAACTTTTGTCCATTGACATTGGCAATGGGGAGGGAAGAACTGAGTCAGAGGGGGAGGGAACATCAGTATGAGATGCCTACTGGTGGGATAGCTGGCATGGTTTTTGAGTTGGGTACTTCAGTTTTGTTTGTTTTTATTTTCAAGGTTTTTCTCTTAAAGTGTGGGAATACCAATAGTTGGGCAGAATGTTGATGACACTACTGATGCAATCTAAATTGTCCCCAGACATACACACATTTTTCTGTAATATCAATTCTAGGAGAGACTGAATAACTAAAGCTAGATTCTTAAAACAGCATGAGATTGCAATTGAAATTTGCTGAGAGTGGATTTGGAGCACAAAGATGGACATCTATTGAAAAGCATCAATTTCCCTTTAATTTGAAGGCACAGATAATGAGAATTCCTGTAAGAGAAGATTGGCCTGGGAATTCTGGCAAATAGGACTTCCTTATCTCAGTAGGTGGGGTGTTTAAGAGTTTAATTAAAAAGAAAATCTTAATGGGATGTAGAAGAGCACTATTTTTTATAAACTTTATCACCCACATATAGTGGACTAGATTCTTATTCTGTGGCTTATATTCTTTCTACAATATAAGGCAAGCTGAGAATCCTAACTGAAACTACTATAGGTTTCCTTTCTATAAAATGTTCCAATTAATTCCTAGAATAAGATATTTAAAAGAACTAACAACCAAAGCATTAACTATTATTTCTCTTACTGGAATTTACAGTCAAATCAAATTATATTTTAATCATTACATAAGAAAAGCATACCTCTATGTGAATTCATGATATCATTTCTAAATCCCTTACTGTTAACATTAATTCTTCAATTGCCAAATCTTTGGGAGTCTCCAACATCTTGCAGCTACTATTTGCATTTACTGCACTTTTCTTAAGGTCTAAGATATACAGAATGTTGTGAAACACTTCTATTTTTCAAAATTAAGATAAAATAACATGTCAGTAAAAATCTTGCATTTTAATAAAATGTATATGTAAAATGAGCAAATACTTTATGGTGAGTGATAAAGACAATATTTTATTAAGAACATAACTGACAAATTTTTACCACCTATTACATATGTCCCATATTAGAATAAGGGAATATTTATAACTTATATATTTATAAATATAAAGAAACTACTTTTTTATTTGAACTTTACTGAACTATAAATATAATTGTATTTATGATCATGTTTATTCATTTCAGAACCACATCACACATGAGTTGGAAAATAGGCAAAACAATCTGTAAAAGGGTATAAAATATGCTTTTAGAGAGGTTATCAACATAACAGAATTATAAAATACTGTTTTCATTTTTAATATATTAACTTCATGTTTTATACATTGACATTATCTTAATTCAATAAAATTCACATTTTAGATTTACACTATTTCTTCCACAAGATTGTACAATATGTGCTGCACCTATACCAGAGAATAGCTCTGAGTCAAGTAACACTTGTGAAGCATAAGCTTTGGAGTCAAAAACCTGAGCTTGAATCTGGGCATTGATACCTAAAACATTCAAATTACACCATCTCAACCCCTGTTTTCCTTCTGTAAAATGGGAGCAGATACTACAATGGGTTATGAAATGTAATTTATTATAGATTTTAATTGTTATTAATTATGACTATTATTTATATTTAAATCTGGTAAATAATGTTTTATTATTTATATAAAATAATAACTAATAATAAATTATGTATCCATGTAAAACACTTTGCATAGTGCCTGGCACATGGCAGATATTGAATAAATGATATTGGTGCATACAACTTGAAAAAGATCCAGTTAGATATTACAGTTAGACATATATATAATAGATCTAAATTGCCAAAAGACTCCAGATTTTAAAAATACCTAAGTAGAATCTGATATTAGAAATAGTATCTAATCTCTGCATAGAAATTGTATATTTTCAAAGAACTTTCACACTTATCTTATTTGAGTTATGAATTAACTCTAAATATTATCATTGCATCTACTTATTTTACACAAATAGAAACTGGTCAGATTTGTGGCTTTATAGCTAGTTGGGGGTAAAATTTAGGTCTTCCAGTCAATTCTGCTGGTAGACTAGCAAATGGGAAGCAAGGACCTTATTGTATAGATGGAACAATTCCAGATTTCATGATTTTCCACAATTTGGAGAGGAGCCTCTTTAAGGAAAAGAATATAAAATAACCATGTAAATACATAAGTAGGGCCCCTTATAAGGCTTTGAAAGAGCCCATGAAGGTGATATACCCTAAAACTTAAACTTCTTTAGCTTCATGGCAAATCTACTGTATTTCCACATTTAAATATTTTTACAGAGATAAAGTACCCAAATATATTCAGTGATGTGACCAAATATAACATTAACTTGCTTATAAAATAACCAGAAAGTTTCAGCACCATGGCCATAAGAAAACAGTCATCTAATCGTGTCAGCAGAGACACAACATCTTCAAAAATTAGATTACATTATTCAATGAAGTATTTAATTCAATTAAGAAAGAACATGTCCCATCCCATTTTTTGCCTTTGATTCAATTTAGAAATGTAATTTTACATTGAAGATATTTTAAGATGTGTAGAATTTTAATTTAATGCCCTATTTGAAAATTACTTTTCATTCATATACCGCCACTTATTAAAAATTAAAAGGTGTTCTTAATTGGTATACTAGGCATATCATTTTACAATTTAAATTTTATAAATGTAGTTTTTTGACTTTTAGTCCTCTGATATCAAGTATTTTTAAACAAGTTCAATAATATAATTTAAAACTCAGATTGAATTTGTGATTAATATTTCTAATATCAATTTAAACAGCAGATCCAAGAATGCATGCATCCCAATGGACTTTGTCTAGCATGGCTATCATTCTTTTTGTTTATTTAAGAATGCATTATAAAGTACCCTGAGAAATACTTATATTACACTCTAACAACCTATATGTTTTTTTTGGTAAAGTCTAATTTTTTTCATGGGTTATATTTTTGTAGATTTCTATATATTATTAACTTCATCCTTGTTTCAGCATATTAAGGATTAAATCACATTTCAATGATATTTATACTAACAAAATTGTCTGGTTTTTTATAAGCTTTCTAAACATTAATTGGAAAAATTAATTTTAGTACTGAAGCGAATGTTAAAAATCATCCAATGATGTCTAATCCCAGTATTTGATATGGATAGTGAGCCACAGGAAAATATACTAGAGTAACAAAGTTGGTGGATTTGCTAAACTGCAGATGAGCAAAAGTGTTTGAATTCATCTCTATAACCCGCAGATCTATACCACTATCACAGTTTCTCACATTCCATGCGTTACGTAGGTATGGGGGGATGTGTGTGCCCCACCCTTTTTCTCTTTTAATCTCTCATTCCCTCTCTTCTTCCTCTTTCAGCTTCTCTTCCACCTCTGCCCACTTCTAAACCACCCTCACACATATTTTTAATAACACATACTCACCACAGTCACATAAATCATTCCATATTGTAAAGTTGGTGCTTGCCCGCTTTTAAACCTCCCTCACACACATTTTCCACAACACATACTCACCACAGTCACATAAGTCATTCCATTTTGTAAAGTTGATTCTACTCAGATGCAAAAAGACATGGCTATTAGAATAAACCAAGCCAAGTAAATATGCCCCTATTTTTCCTCCTACTCCATTTTAATCAGCCTGGATAATTTATATCTGTGCCATTTTAAATATGTTTTAAGCACTCTGGCTGTGGAATATTCTATATGGAATGTCTCATATTTTCTCTCTCTAAATTAAATGTGAAGAATAATAATTAATATACATATATTCCCTAAAGTGAGATTCATATGCCAAAAATGAATTCAAGAATGGAAATAAATCTCTCAATAAAAAGCAGCCAAAACTTACATATTTACCTAGAATATCTTAGACAAAGTTCCCATTTTTTTTTTCTCTTTATTGTAAGATGTAACCTATAATGTATGTTACTTTATTAGGGTAAAAACCTCTCTAAAGGTGTTTCTTTAAGTTATTAACAGAGAAGGCAATGGCACCCCACTCCAGTACTCTTGCTTGGAAAATCCCATGGACGGAGGAGCCTGGTGGGCTGCAGTCCACAGGGTCTTGAAGAGTCGGACACAACTGAGCCACTTCACTTTCACTTTTCACTTTGATGCATTGGAGAAGGAAATGGCAACCCACTCCAGTGTTCTTGCCTGGAGAATCCCAGGGACAAGGGAGCCTGGTTGGCTCCCGTCTATGGGGTCGCACAGAGTTGGACACGACTGAAGCGACTTAGCAGCAGCAGCAAGTTATTAACAAGAATTAGCTACCTATCTTTTGATGTAACATGCTGATTAACATAGAGCTGAAACATATTTGATGATATTAATAGATACTGTCAACTCCCCATTTTTTTCAATAAGTGATAAATCTACTTGTAAATCTTTTAGAGTCTCATTGCATCACCTGTATTGATATTTCAAAGATATTTCTAATGTCAAAATAGTTATTTATAAATAATTAAGATAGTGCAGAGAATAGCCTCTAAAGTATAAATACAGCTGATAGTAACTTGATTAAATTTTTCAGAGATTACCAATCACTTAAGTGTTTGACCTACTGCTATTTCAACCATTTATAGAGTAGGTCTAAACATAAGGTAATATCCAAAAATTGTTTTTAATCTAGAAGGGTGACCAGGGGTGGGGAGAAGTCCTAGGAGGCAGAATGTGTAAAGAACACTGTCTTCTACTCTATAGCACAGTTTTTCAGCCAGCTCAACACTCACTATATTGCATTTGGTTATACTACTGCGCATAAAATGGAGTAGTTTTGTGAACATGCTTGCTGAAGGTATTTTTATGTTAAATTTCTTTTTATAAACTTCTAGGTTGAAATAAACCTAAAACGATATCCAACTCCTTATCCAGAGGATTTAAAGAATATGGTAAAATCTGTTCAAAATCTGGTGGGTAAACCAAGCCATGGAGTGCGTGTTGAAAATTCAAATCCAACTGCTAACACGGAGCAAACTGTGAAAGAAAAATATGAACACAAGTGGCCTGTAGCCCCAAAGGAGATTACAGTGGAGGTATTTCAAGGTTATTGGTAATTGCCAGTGTGGTTTGGATTTTTTGAAATTACTAAATGACATTTTTTTTAAACTGGGCAGATCTTCATTAAGTGCATTTTTTTCCTAATATATAAATAAATCTGTCTACTCTTTTTAACTCTGAGGGTTGCATTTAATAAATGACACCTTCATGGTCTTAAACCGTTAATACAGCTTTGAAAGTTCCAGTACACAGAAGGAATAATTTACTCACCTGGCTAGTCCTGATCAGTAAGTTAAATCATTTTCATGATATTCCTTTGACTATCCCTAACTTTTATTGTATGAGTCATTAGAAAAGTATGAATGAAGTTTTTATTATTATTCTGCATATCTTAGTAAAATTCTTGATCAGATTTAGGGCCAATTTTTAAAAATATTTTTGTGTTTGGGTTTCACCCTTTATAGAAAACACTACTATAAGCAGCAAAAAAGGGGCAATAACTTTGAAATTTAGCTTTATGAAATCTAATATGAAGCTTAATTCCTATATTTTAGAATGAATTAGATATTCATCCTTATCAATTTGTGTGGTCTGAAAAGAATTCAACTACATTTATGCCACCTCTGTACTATCTCATCTACTCTTCAATTAATTTTATTATCATCTTTTTATCTTCATTAGAAACATAACTGATATGAGTATATCTAGAAATTCCTATACCTGCTGCTTAAATATCTAGGTTGACAAAACTCTTTTACAAATCTGCATTTCAAAGCATCAGTTTGTTGCACTGATTGAACACCAACTCTACATTTAGCACAGGGCTAAACACTGTGAGAGAAAGAAAAGAAATATAAAATGTATTAATAGTCCCCAAATAATTTAGAGACTAACCAGGTAAACTTAAGACAGATGAAGCAACTAGAGAACATATTATATAAAGTGTGATAACATGATTGGCTGTGTGATGAAGAGTATATTGTACTCTAAGAAACTGGAGACATACACCATCATTGCCAGTCACTTTAAAAGTTACATGAAGTGTTTAAGGTTGAATTCCATGTTCAAGAGTGGGTGACTCTTTTAAAGTCAAAAACAGAGGAAGGCATTCTAGGCAAAGAGAAAAAAAAAATGCATAAGCAAAAATAAGCATGGTGTGCACATCTGCCAGTTGAAGTCTCAATACAAACCTGCCCCAGAAAAGAGGAATATATATAGCTGGATATCTAGGAAAGAACACTTAGTAAATATTCATTTTTACCATTTTTTATTTTGCCTATAAGAGCCATATTAATGTATTTTTTCATTTCTAAAATATTACAGATATTTTATAATGAAGCAGCAGACTTTTATCTCTAAGATACTGCAATAATATAAAAAGGAGGAAAATTAACAGTGGGTACACAAAAGTACACATACACTTTATATTTAGCTCTCCTGTCATCACATAACTGTAAGGTAATGATAATCCATAAGCTGAATAACTACACCAAAATACATAGATCCTAAAATTGCTTTATGCCTGGATGGGAGAGGTGAGGCAAGGAAAAGGTAGCTTTGATCATGAATTTAATGATAACCTGATAGTAGAGAAAAAATCTTAAAATTGTCCCACAAGGACTTCAAACTTAATAAATCCAAAAAAAAAGGTAATGTTTTCATTTCAGACTTACTTCTCCTCTGTATGTCTTGACCTCAGCTGGTACCATTATCTACCAGTTCACTCAAGCTAGACAACTGAGAGGCATTTTGATTTCTTTTTCCTTCTTTCTCCCTTCTCTATGCCCCTTCCAAACAATCACCAACGCCTATACATTTTCATGAGTGATTCTCCTAATACTCCTCAGATCTTGAACTCTGTCCTACATTTCTGTAAAAACTGTCGATTTCTTGGCTTACTTTGTCCCAAGCTCCCTCATTGCCTTGCTTATGATCTTTACAAAACACAAGTCTAATCCTGCCCTCCTTAAAAAACACTACGGTGACTTGGTATTGGCTATCTGAACTTCCTAATTAGCTATAGTAAACAAGCTAAATAAGACTGAAGCTCAGCTTTCAGCTTCCTATTTATTTCTGTGATTTGCCCCACTCTTTCTTAGTCTTCTTATTCTACAAGACTTTTTCTCTTGAAATTTCATTGATATTAACATTTTCCTGAAATCAAGATTCTAGATCTTTCCTCAATTTTTAGACATCCTAGAATGAGAAGATGTTGCTTTCTGTATCATCCTCCCTTTTCAAATTACCACACCCAAGTTAAGGGGCCATACTCCAGTACTCTTGCTTGGAGAATTCTATGGACAGGGGAGCCTGCTTGGGTTATAGTCCAGACACAAGTGAGCAACTAAGCACCCACACCCTCTATCTATTCTACTTTCAGATATAATAAATACAAATAACCAAATGCCTAGCTGGTCAGTGTATATTATGCATTTTTATTTTAAATTTTGCCTGTGTATGCAATTTTTGAGTCATCATTATTTAGATCATTCTGAGAATCCCAGGGACGGGGGAGCCTGGTGGGCTGCCGTCTATGGGGTTGCACAGAGTCGGACACGACTGAAGCGACTTAGCAGCAGCAGCAGCCGCCAAGAATGTGGAAGAGGGTATCACACACTACGTGATATATTTATCCATGTTGTTAAATATGGAAAACCACGAAAAAGGCAAATAGAGGTAGGCAGAATCAGAAAACAGAAAGAAAAAACAAGGTAAAAGCAACAGAGAAAAAAGAAGGAAAGATATATCAATATAATTATTGATCACTTTCTATTTGCAACCCTATGTCAATAGTTTTAACCTAAATCTAGACTGAGACTATGGCCAAGAAAGCCATAAGAACAAAGAGGTCAGAGAGACATGAAGGTTCTCCTCTGCCCTGATTTCCCTTTATACATGCCTTGTGAAGATTGCATTTGTTTTCCCCCTAGCATCTTAGTCTGTTAGGACTGCTAAACAGAATACCATAAACTGGGTGACTTAGAAACAGTTTTTAAGGAGCCAGATTTTATTTATATATAAAAATCAAAGCCTAAGAGACTTTAAATTTCAAAGGCTCAAAAGTATCAGTGGTTAGTAAACTGTTATAGCCAAGAAATACCTAACAGTTCTATTTATTATTGTTAGGTCTGAACAACTTAGTAAATATGTATGCCCCATTTAGTGGTTATTTGAGAAACAGTACACAAAACCAACTCAATGGACGTGAGTTTGAGCAAACTCTGAGAGATAGTGAAGGACAGGCAAGCCTGGCGTGTTGTATGTAGTCCGTGGGGTCGCAAAGAGTCAGACATGACTTAGTGACTGAAAACACACATAAACTGAAAGAAAAAATAATAGTTTTATTTCACTCTTAAATAACCAAAACTACTTACTAATGAAATGTGTGCACCTTTTAGACACCACTTACTGTCTCAAGCCTTGGAATTATATTGAATACCACAATTCTAAATTCTGTTTCACATTGATTTTTGGGTGGCACTTGATTTTTTGATCACAGCAAGCAACAAATACCCAATTCACAAAGACTATTTATCAAAGAATATACAATCGAATTTTGAAATTGAGAGCTACCTAGGGTAGTAGACATAAAGAGAACTATTGTGCATAAATTAATATCACTACTTACTCATGAGAATAAACAAGCCACTTTCATACCTATAAAAATGAAAATTTAGTATTTTTGCATTTCTTAATGTTCTCCTGCTACCTAGTTAATTGAGAATAATAAATTGAATTCAGTTCATTTCCATTGCTCAGTCATTTCTGACTCTTTGCAACCCCATGGACAGGCTTCCTCATCCATCAGCAACTCCCAGAGTTTACTCAAACTCATGTCCATCAAGTCAGTGATGCCATCCAGCCATCTCATCCTCTGTCATCCCTTTCTCCTCCTGCCTTCAATCTTTGCCAGCATCAGGGTCTTTTCCAGTGAGTCAGCACTTCGCATCAGGTGGCCAAAGTATTGACATTTCAGCTTCAACATCAGTCTTTCCAATGAGTCTTCAGGACTGATCTCCTTTCGATGGACTGGTTGGATCTCCTTGCAGTCCAAGGGACTCTCAAGAGTCTTCTCCAACACCACAGTTCAAAAGCATCCATTCTTTGGCGCTCAGCTTTCTTTATAGTCCAGCTCTCACATCTATACATGACTACAGGAAAAACCATACATTTGACTAGACAGACCTTTGTCAGCAAAGTAATGTCTCTGCTTTTTAATATGCTATCTAGGTTGGTCATAGCTTTTCTTCCAAAGAGTAAGTGTCTTTTAATTTCATGGCTGCAGTCACCATCTGCAGTGATTTTGGAGCCCCCAAAAATAAAATCTCTCACTGTTCCCATTGTTTTCCTATCTATTTGCCATGAACTCATGGGACTGGATGCCATGATCTTAGTTTTTTGAATGTTGAGTTTTAAGCCAACTTTTTCAGTCTCATCTTTCACTTTCATCAAGAGGCTCTTTAGTTCTTCCTCACTTTCTGCCATAAGGGTGGTGTCATCTTCATATCTGAGATTATTGATATTTCTCCCAGCAATCTTGATTCCAGCTTGTGCTTCATCCAGCCCAGCATTTCTCATGCTGTACTCTGCATATAAGCTGAATAAGTAGAGTGACAAATATGCAGCCCTAACGTACTCCTTTCCATGTTTGGAACCAGTCTGTTGTTCCATGTCCAGTTCTAACTGTTGCTTCCTGACCTGCATAGATTTCTCAGGAGGCAGGTCAGGTGGTCTGGTATTCCCATCTCTTGCAGAATTTTCCACAGTTTATTGTGATCCACACAGTCAAATGCTCTAGGCATAGTCAATAAAGCAGAAGTAGATGTTTTTCTGGAACTCTCTTGCTTTTTGAATGATCCAATGGATGTTGCCAATTTGATCTCTGGTTCCTCTGCCTTTTCTAAATCCAGCTTGAACATCTGGAAGTTCATGGTTCATTTATTGTTGAATCCTGGCTTGGGGAATTTTGAGCTTTACTTTGCTAGCATGTGAGATGAATGCAATTGTGTGGTAGTTTGAACATTCTTTGGCATTGCCTTTCTTTTGGATTGGAATGAAAACTGACCTTTTCCAGTCCTGTGGCCACTGCTGAGTTTTCCAAATTTGCTACAGAAGTATAAAATCCATTGGTTTTTTTAATGATTATTTGTCATAAAGTTATATTCTTATACCAGTGTTGTTCATTACACTCAGTGAGTGGATTTAGAGTGAAGATTTAGCAGGCTAGATTGATCATGAGAAAACCAGAAATCTTAGGAAGAAGGCATGACATAACCGAAGAAACTGAGATGATCACTTGGAAAACAGTAGGCATTGAGAGATTGGTGGTTAAAATAGGCCCAATTGTGCATTAACTTTGTTAATAATCCAAAAAAAATCTAGTTTGTCAGTGTATACTTTCCGCTTAGAACTCTAAAAGAGTTTACCCCTTAGAACTCTTACATCTTCTATCTTATATATTATATATAATATTACTTATATATTACTTATCATAATTCAATCCTGTTTTATGAGTTATATCTAACTCTGTAACTAGACTGTAAATCCCCACAGGGCATGGGTGACATTTTGTCTTTCTTTGGAAACTCTGCAGTTCTTCGCACAGTGTGAGACATATAAATAGCTTTCAAAAAATGTTTGAGGGATAAATGGACTCATTTAAATTAGAAAAACAAAACATGGTAGTGCTTACCTCAGAGGTACATATGATTCACTTCTCCTAGCGTGCCACAGTGAACTAGATTCTAGAGTCCCATTATATCTGAGCCAAATAAAGATATTGCCTTCTTGGTTAACCAGTATTAAAATGTTTACTTTCCTTGTCCTGTATTATTATATCTCTCAGGATTCTTTTGTTCATCCAGCTAATGAAATGAGGATTGGGGAACTTCACCCTTCATTAGCTGAGACCCCTCTGTACCCACCCAAACTTGTTCTGCTAGGGAAGGACAAAAAAGGTAACATCGTGAACCTGATGTGGAAAATATGCCACAAATGCATGTGCATGATGAATCACCAGTTGTAAATTATGATACACCATAGTCTATAGAAATATTTTATAAATATGTATTTCTAACATTCATTGGTATGCTATTTTTCATACTTGCTGTTCTGTTTATACTTGTCAATATTCATAGCATTATAATATTTTTCCCTTTACATTTCAGAATCAACTGATGAGTCTGAAGTTGACAAAACTCACTGTCTGAATAACAGTGTTTCCTCAGGCACTTACTCAGACTACTCACCTTCCCAGGCTTCCTCAGGATCCTCTAACACCCGGGTTAAAGTGGGGTCCTTGCAGACAACAGCTAAAGATGCAGTACATAATTCTTTGTGGGGTAACAGGTGTGTTTAGAATTCCCTCTTTTCTGTCCCCAAATGCTTATTTTCAGCAACTTTTTAAAAAATGGAATCTTCCTAATTTGGGAATTGTGTTCAGCACATGAGTGGCATAGAAGACCTAAGGGGCAGGTAAGCAAATGTAGTCCCGCTGGGATTTCCAAGAGTGGATGAATCCGTTTTGTGAACAAAACCATTGTTTATGGGAGATGGTAAGAGATTAGCAGATTAAGAGGACAGAACCAAAAATAATTAATCAAAAGTTGTGTTTGCATCATTACATAATTGTGACACATTTGGGCATTCACCATCCAAAATGGTGTTAAAAACTAGAGTAAAATGCATGGAAAGCACTAAGTGCCAAGTACGAAGTGAATACTCAATACATTTTTCATCAGCCTCTTCATCATCATCATTTTATCACCACATGGGAAAGTTAGAATGTAAGTAAAAGTATTAAATCTTTCCAAAATGCCTTCTACTCTATATTACTTTCATTTTTACAGATATTTTAAGATCAAAAGCCGTAGAGGGCAATAAAGTGACTCACAGAAGTATCATTTTCCCAGTTCTGATTCCTTTGTTTTATAGCTTGTTGCTATATTTCACACTACAAATAGAAAATAAAAATTGTCATATGACATAGATAATCAATGACTTCCACGCAGATTTTACTGATAACATCAATACCATTTGCAATATATTCTTTGGTAATTAATGAATGACTATTTCTACTCATTGATGCCCATGATAAAAATTTAACTCCATTTATAAATTTATTATTTGTCATATAAGTTGAGACTGATTTAGGTTCTTTTGGAAAATGCCTTCTAAATGTACTTCTTTTTTTTTTTTTCAGTTAGTGAAAGCACTTAAAAGGCTGTAATAAAAGATATGTAATTTGATATGATTAGTATGCAAATGGTTTAAAATAAACTTAGAAAAATGGGCATCATCTAAAGATACTGTGGTGACTGGAATAAACATACCAATGACCAAAACTCATAATTTACCTTCTAGAAAAAGATTGAATGCATTCATTATACAAAGGATTTAATATCTTCTAGTACCTGCCCCTCAAATATATTATTTGAAGACAATTTGAATTTTTCGATATACCAGAAATTGATAAGAAAGACACCCTCAACCAATAGTTTGGAAGTGTACTGAATCAGAAATTCCAGAGATGGAGGCCAAGAATCAGGTAGTTCTAATTATCAGACAGGTTTCAGGACCATTACTGAAACTCTCTGTATTTCTTCATTCACTCATTTATTCATTCATTCCTTCATCTGACAAATATGTACTTAAAGTACCTACTATGTGCCAAGCACTATGTTAGGCACGAAGAGGAAAAAAACCTCTGCCCTCATGAGTTTACATCCTGCAGAGGACACAAGGCAATGTGTAATAAATATAATAGGTAAGTAAACTATATGTACTGGAAGGTGGTAACTGAGAAGAAATAAAAGTTAGATCAGGGTAAAGGGGTGAATTTTTTGGACATGAAATAATAATGCTATTCTTAATCACAAGTGAAGTGTGGCTGAATGATCAGTTGAACAAAGGATGCTGGTATTCTTGCCTGCTTTTTCTCTTTCTGGCAAAGACTCGTTCTTCCTCATTTTCATGTTTCTTCTTCCCATTGTGTTCACAGGATTGCACAATCTTTCCCACAGCCTCTTGATGCAAAGCCATTACTCAGCCAGCGGGAGGCTGTCCCCCCAGGGAACCTACCACAGCGTCCTGACCGGCTGCCAATAAGTGACGCATTCACAGACAACTGGACCGATGGCTCCCATTATGATAACACGGGGTTCGTTGCCGAGGAGACCACAGGCGAGAATGCCAACAATAATCCCCTCCTGAGTTCGAAAGCTAGAAGCACATCTTCTCATGGACGCAGGCCTTTGATTAGGCAGGATAGGATTGTTGGTGTTCCCCTGGAACTTGAGCAGTCTACACACAGACACACACCAGAAACAGAAGTGCCTCCTTCCAATCCTTGGCAGAATTGGACCAGAACCCCTAGTCCTTTTGAAGACAGGACTGCTTTCCCTTCCAAATTAGAGACAACCCCTACCACCAGCCCATTGCCTGAAAGGAAAGAACATATAAAAGAATCTACTGAAATACCTAGTCCTTTTTCTCCAGGAGTACCATGGGAGTATCACGATTCTAATCCCAACAGGAGTCTCAGTAATGTCTTTTCTCAAATCCACTGCCGCCCAGACTCTTCTAAAGGTGTTATTTCGATTAGCAAAAGCACAGAGAGGCTTTCCCCACTAATGAAAGATATCAAGTCCAATAAATTCAAAAAGTCACAGAGTATTGATGAGATTGACATTGGTACATACAAGGTTTATAATATACCATTAGAAAACTATGCTACTGGGAGTGATCACTTAGGAAGTCATGAACGCCCTGACAAAATGTTGGGACCAGAGCACGGTATGTCCAGTATGTCTCGAAGCCAGTCAGTCCCAATGCTGGATGATGAGATGCTCACCTACGGAAGCAGTAAAGGGCCTCAACAACAGAAAGCATCCATGACCAAAAAAGTCTATCAGTTTGACCAAAGCTTCAATCCCCAAGGAGCGGTGGAAGTTAAAGCGGAAAAGAGGATACCGCCCCCTTTTCAACACAATTCTGAGTATGTGCAACAACCCGGGAAAAACATCGCCAAGGATTTGGTTAGTCCTCGAGCTTACCGAGGATACCCACCAGTGGAGCAAATGTTTTCATTTTCTCAGCCATCTGTTAATGAAGATGCTGTGGTCAATGCCCAGTTTGCAAGTCAAGGCGCCAGGGCAGGCTTCTTGAGAAGAGCTGACTCCCTGGCGAGCTCTACAGAAATGGCCATGTTTAGAAGGGTCAGTGAACCTCATGAGCTAACTCCGAGTGATAGGTATGGCCGACCTCCATATAGGGGTGGTCTGGATCGCCAAAGCAGCGTTTCAGTGACTGAGTCCCAGTTCCTGAAAAGGAATGGCAGGTATGAAGATGAACACCCTTCATATCAAGAAGTGAAAGCTCAGGCGGGAAGTTTTCCAGTTAAAAACCTTACCCAAAGGAGGCCATTGTCTGCAAGAAGCTACAGTACAGAGAGTTACGGTGCCTCCCAAACCAGGCCAGTTTCAGCTAGGCCTACTATGGCAGCTCTTTTGGAAAAAATACCATCTGACTATAACTTGGGTAACTATGGTGACAAGCCATCAGATAACAGTGATATAAAGACGAGGCCCACTCCTGTCAAGGGAGAGGAGAGCTGTGGTAAAATGCCTGCAGACTGGAGACAACAGCTGCTTAGACATATAGAAGCTAGAAGGTTAGACAGGGTATGTTTGGCATTTCTCTGTAAGAATATCCCTCCTGCCTTTAGTTTTACTTTATTGGCATTTCTGAGCACATGTAGTGAAGCATGAACTACATGAATGAATAGATGATGAGCATTTTATTTATCTTTATATGTGGGGAAATTGATCATAATAGTTTTTCGTGGATACTATTTAATGCTCTTCGAGAGTTCATAACTTGTAGGTCAATTATTTATCAAAACTATCCTAAAAGTGGTTAGTGAGAAAGAATTCAACTCTATTATATGAGATGGTGCTTCAATTGCTTTCTAGCCACGAAGGCAAAATGCCTCTCCTAGGACATGAAACTGTTCTCTAGTGACCTAGAGAAAATTATTTTTATTGAATCTATAAAAAGTGAGTATTCTGCTCCTTTCTGCACAGACTCACATATACTGAAGTCAGACCTAATTTGTTTATAAAATCCACATATAGTTACTGCTATGGGACTCCTAAAGTTGTTACTTCTAATGAGCAATAATCTTCCCAGCAAGAAACAGAAAAATAAAATAAGCAGAGATTGAATGCCCTCCCACACATTACTTTGTTTAATGAAAGTCCTGCCATTTAGAATGTTGGTTTTCATATAGAAAGAAATGTTTAAATTCTCATCATACTACAGACAACAAAAATAGATGATGTCTTTATGAAGACTATAAACATACAAATTAGTGTGTGTATATTGCAGCAAAAAAGAGGAAAATAACCCCAATTCAGTTAAAATTGAATCACAATAAATCATAGAATGCATAGTAATTGAAGAGAGTAAAAAAAAATTCTATAAGGCCTGAATTATATTCTTGTTGCTGTTTATATCTCTCTAAGAGAAATCTGGTATTTCATTTTCTAGAACTATGATCAATTGACCGTCACCACTGAGTGTACTTTGTAGCTTTGGTGTAGAGGGCTCTGTGTACTCTGCATTGACCTTAGAATCTTAAAACTCTAGTTTGTGAAAATAGGGCTTTTGTTCTGATTTTCTAGGTTTCAATGCTCAGTGTAAATTGGGGATCTGGGTAATAATATACCATTAGAATGTTTCACTCAGTAGTTTTAGTTAAAACTATTAAAAGCATAGGTCATTGCATTTATTATATATTTTCTTAATGGTGAATTTTATGTTTTCAGGTGTACTCTTTTAAAATAATTATATTGTTTGTAGGTCGTGTCTACATGACGAGAAAAACAATTATTAATAGGAAAAGAGTGAACTAATAAATGTGGGTGTGGGTGTTAGTTTCTCAATGTGAAAACTGGTTCTGCCTTGCAAAATATTTCATCAGAATGTCTGTTTCAAATAGGTGTGCTCAGTCCCATTGAAGGGAGCCTCATCAAAGCTTCATGACTGGGTGTCGGTGGGAGACACCTGGTCGGTTGTCACCATGCCTTACTTCAAGTTTTACCCTCCATGTAGACAGATAACTTGGAGGGCGAAAATATTTGGGGCCAAATAAAAGAGTACAGTTTGGGAACTCTGGCCTTGTGTAGACACGACCATACATAATGGGGTAAGATGAACTAGCCGAGAAAGGTTATCAGAAGCTTTTTGGAGCATATATACAATGACTAGTAAATTGAGGCAACAAAGGAGTGAATGAAAACAATGAAAAAAAAGACAAAATTTTAAGCATTTGGTACTATCATTTATTTACTAGTTTCCCAGATAAATGTTTCATTTCCCTTGATCAGAGTTGCTGAAAAGTAGGCGTCTCCCCTAGTTAGAGCAGGAATTCAGAGGGAGGAAAATAGGGCTGAAGAAGGGGGATTTAGATCAGCAGAATTCTAGAGACCCCGCCCATCCCAGATGCAGATAACTAAAAGTAAATTTGTATGTATTTTCCCTTGTTGTGACAATGCCTCCCTTTTTAAATAGTCTTAACATATCCCCTGTCTGTTTATAATTTCCTCAGTTTGTCTTTCATTTTTCAGAGCAATTTCAATGTATGTTCAATAGCTTCTCATTTAATTCAAAGAAAGTAAATTACCTTAGAATACTGCTTCAATCCATCAAATCCTGAAAGCTCTTACTCCTTTCTCTGAGTAACTTCTTCCCTCTCTCAATCAAGTCGCCGAGTTATTCAGGTTGTATCTTACTTAAAACTTAAATACAACATAAATTCAGGGTACTGGAGCACAGACTTATTTTGTAAAAATAGTTCTGTATTATGGTATTTAACATTCTGCCCAAAGTGAGATTGCACCAGTTACAGCTTGCTTCCTTCCCAGTAAAATTTAGTTGAGTGATTTGAACTCTGGGAATCAAACAGTTACACTGGAAACTACGAGATCTTTGTCCATTCCTTATAAAAGAGAACCGCCTAGAATCTTGGACCTTGGATAAGCTTAACAGCTCTACATAATGTTGGTTAAATACCTTGCTTGGTGTTGACCTTGGAGAGGCAGCTCTGAGTACTGCCATAGATTAAAGGTGTTTGTTTTCTCCTTTGGTTTGATCTCAAGGCTCATGCTTCCACTACAGAACCCCACTTGACTGAGAGATAGTAAAACATGAACCCATATGTCTAAGACTGCTACTCTTCCATAGCTGCTGAGAAAGCACTAGACTGAAGTCATTTTAAACCTTAAGGAATCCTTCACGTGCTAGCTTGAAAGGTTCAATGTCCTTCTCAACTTTGGCATGGTGACAATGAAAAAAATTCTCTGAATGAAATAATCAGGGATCCATAACAAATATGATTGGTTGACAGCACACCATCAGTTGACAAAATTCTGATCCTAAAAATCATTTCTTTGCAAATAATACAATAATAAATGTCAGAATAATAACTGTCTCCTGCTAATGTTCAATAATATTTGGTTTTAAAAAGTGTACTAACTTCTATAGATTTTTTAAAATTAATTAAAAGGGCCAAATGCTGTCAGTTATTGTATTTTCATGATAGGTGGGAAGTAGAGATTATACTGATGAAAACCATCTGATGACAAGATATGCAAAATGACTTAATTTTTAAATGAAAAATTTTTTAAATTTTAAAAAATTTTTAAATTCTGTAGAAAAAAACTGAACCACTTGGAATAACTTCAGATGTACTTACTGAAGGGTAGCCACAGTGCAGATATCACTAGAATATTCTATAAATATTTAGGTATATCAGATAAATAGCGTTAATAATTCAAGCATAGTTCCTTTAGTTTCATTATGAAATTTCATCAGTTTAAAATGTAATTTTTAAGAAACAACAAAAGAGAATATTTGGATTCACATACAAAATGAGTAGTTTAACTAAATTAATAAATTCAATCATCCACTGGTCAGATTGAATGACTTTTTGACCAGCTCTTTTTCTGAGTGCCATAATTATGCCTGTAAGACAGAAAAAAAAAAATAAAACAACTGATTTTCACTTTAACTTCGCAGGGCATTAGTTTTAAGGCAGAATTAGAAGCTAGTATTTGTCTTTTGTGTATGCTAATCTCACAATGTGAAAGAGACCATGAGATTTGCAGCTGACAAAATTTAAGACCTCACTGTTTGAAATTTTTGAATTAATAGATCACTACTGATAAACATTTGTCCAGAGTCACTACAATCATGATATATAAAAGATAGGTTCTATGCCTATGAGACAGCAACAAATGTAAAACAGAATGTTATCTTTGCTTTTTGTGTTTTCTGTAGTTTTGGATGGTACTCATTATGTTCATAACTAACACTGTTTACTGTATGCTTCTGTCTGATCAAGTGCATGTTTAAAAAAGAAAGTTACCGTTTGCCTGCATAAAGTTAAATGTTATAAATTTAAACATGTTCATGTAATAATCAGTTTGTTGAGCATGTGTTCACATCCTGTCACATGATTATTTCCTCTACTCAGAATGCTGCTTACAAACACAACACAGTTAACCTTGGCATGCTGCCCTATGGAGGTATTTCAGCAATGCATGCAGGCAGAAGCATGACTTTAAACTTGCAGACTAAGTCTAAATTTGATCTACAAGAACTACCTCTTCAGAAAGTAAGTATGGACTGCCCTACATGTGTCAGCATACCAAAGCCAGTTAATGTTGTTTGTTCACGTAATGTGTTTAGGCTGTATGTACAATCCTGCTTACAGACTCTCAGGAGTCCAAAAAGCATAAGGGCAAATACTGTAGAGCCCATGCTCTTAGCTGCTCAATGAATATTGACAGCTAGACTGATTATCAGGTTCCTACTCAACAGCTTTGCTTTTTGGATTGAGCAGGTACATGGCTTCTTGTGTTGCTTTAAGATTCATTTTTCTTATTATTCATTTTCTTTTTCTTTTATTCTTTGCTTTTCTTTCTTTCGTGTGTGTGTATATGTATATATACACGTGTTGACATTTTTTTTTTACTTTTTGGAGACAGTCCTATACTCTCTTACTGATGCATTCTGAGAACAGAAAGAAAAATTATGATTGGATTTTAGTTGGAACAGTCCTAGAGCCCTATGTTAGAATGACAATTAAGTCATTAGCACTTCTAAAAGCTTCATTAGCCCATTTTTGGGGAAACAAATTTGTGGCTTAACTAGCAAATTTTTACTCATCCTAGGTTAATGGGAAAGTAGCAAGTTGACATGGTTTTAAATGAAAACGTAGACTCCTTTGAAAAGGCGTATATGATAAGAGAAAATATTTCCATTGTCCAAGGACCATTTCTGCTTGTTTTATTCAGGCAAAACAGAAAATGTCCATTATACCTGTTTAAATTGACTAATGCAATCTGTCTTAATTGCATTTCAATGGAGACTAATGAGTCATTTTCACACAATTATGCCATTATGACTATATTTTAATGTAGTCATTAACCTAGTAAGTTTTTATTAAAAAAAAAAAAAAAGAAACGCCAAAGTAAGGATAGTAGAATGATGGGAGCCTCCAAACCCTCTTCTCTTAATTAATGAACATATGAAACAAACTACCCTCCCAGCAAAATGAATGTCATAAGACCTCAAACTCATATTTTATTGTCAAATTAGTCTTAATAACAGTCCCTAACTCTGGATACTTTGCTTCCTACTCTGAGGAGAGTAATAAAATCATCAAGACATTTCTATTCATAGCTTTTTTTTTTTTAATCACCCATGATCACTTAAAAAAAAACTGACTTAATTGAGAATTTCTGTAAGTTATTTTCTCTGTCCTCAGTCTCCTGTTGCAGAGCCAGTATTGTATGCAAAAGTCTCTCCAGGAAGAAAAATGCCTGATCTGTGGCCAGTGCCTATGTCAGTGACAGAACACTCGCTCTCTGAGAAATTTCAAAGTGGTAACTTGAGGTCACTGAACTCAAAATTGAGACTGAGTGTTGTTGGCTCCAGCACACTACTATCAGTAAGACCCTTTTCCCTGGAGTCTCTCCTTTAATGGAGCCTGTTCTTAATGTCTTCTTAGATGCTCAGGGCTCATACTCTGCCCTAAAAATAAACCAATGTTCATGAGAGCCTTGAAACTCATTTGCACTAAGGAACAGATGAGCTATCACCAACTTAAACAGACAACTTTCCTGGAGGGCTTGTCAATTAAATAGAAATCAAACCCTTAAGTCACAATGATAGAATTTCAGAATGCAAAGAGCAGATTAGAAGGTCTTGGTATGAAAGAAGCTATTGCTTGAACTCCTTGAAATTATTGTATGGACAGCCCCTAATTTTACTTAGTTTTATTGCCCTGTTTTCTTGTCAATCTATAGAATAATATACACATATTCAGTGCCTGAAAGGGCTTCCCTTGTGGCTCAGCTGGCAAAGAATCCGCCAGCAATGCGGGAGACTTGAGTTTGATCCCTGGATTGGGAAAGATCCCCTGGAGAAGAGCAAGACTACCCACTCCGGTATTCTGGCCTGGAGAATTCCACAGACTGTATAGTCCATAGGGTCACAAAGAGTCGGACGTGACTGAGTGACTTTCATTTCAGTGCCTGAAAAATGGTAATATACTTGAAGCACTGTTTCTCATTGTGTACATTATTCTCCAGATATAAATTAAATAGCTCTTTGCTGCTGTATTAATTTTATGATGTTGTTTGGGGTACCCTATAGAATGGATTCATTAACTATTCTTGTTGTTCAGTTGCTCAGTTGTATCTGACTCTTTGCAAACCCATGGACTGCAGCACACCAGGCCTCCCTGTCCTTCACCATCTCCCAGAGTTTGTTCAAACTCATGTCTATAGAATCAGTGATGCCATCCAACCATCTCATCCTCTGTCATTCCCTTCTCCTCCTGCCTTCAATCTTTCCCAGCACCAGGTTCTTTTCAAATGAATTGGCTCTTTGTATCAGGTGGCTGAGGTATTAGAGCTTCAGTATCAGCATCAGTCCCTCCAATCAATATTCAGGGTTGATTTCCTTTAGGATAGAGTGGTTTGATCTCCTTGCAGTTCAAGCGACTATCAAGAGTCTTCTCCAGTCCAAAAGCATCAATTCTTCAGCACTCAGCATTCTTTATGGTCCAACTCTCACATTGGAAAAACAATAGCTTTGATTATACGGACTTTTGTCAGCAACATGATGTCTCTTCTTTTTAATATGCTGTCTAGGTTCATCATAGCTTTTCCTCCAAGGAAAAACGTCTTTTACTTTCATGGCTGCAGTCACTGTCCTCAGTGATTTTGGAGCCCAATAAAATAAAGTCTGTCACTGTTTCCATTGTTTCCCCATCTATTAGCCATGAAGTGATGGGACTAGATACCATGATCTTAGATTTTAGAATGTTGAGTTTTAAGCCAGCTTTTCACTCTCCTCTTTCACTTTCATCAAGAGACTCTTTGGTTCCTCCTAGCTTTCTGCCATTATAGTGGTGTCATCTGCATATTTGACATTATTGATATTTCTTGCAGCAGTCTTGATTCCAGCTTGTGCTTCATCTAGCCCAGCATTTCACATGATGTACTTTGCATATAAGTTGAATAAGCCAGGTGACAATATACAGCCTTAATGTACTCTTTCCCAATTTGGCACCAGTCCATTGCTCCTGTCCAGTTCTAACTATTGCTTCTTGATCTGCATACAGGTTTCTCAGAAGTCAGGTAAGGTGGTCTGGTATTCCCAACTCTTTAAGAATTTCCCACAGTTTGTTGTAATCCACACAGTCAAAGGCTTTAGTGTAGTCAATGAAGCAGATGTTTTTCTGGAATTCCCTTGCTTTTTCTGTGTTCCAATGGATGTTGGCAATATGATCCCTGGTTCCTCTGCCTTTTCTAGATCCTACTGGAACATCTAGAAGTTCTCAGTTCATGTACTGTTGAAGCCTAGCTTGAAGGATTTTGAGCATTACTTAGCTGGCATGTGAAATGAGTGCAATTGTACAACTGAACATTCTTTGGTATTACCCTTCTTTGACCTTTTCCAGGCCTGTGGCCACTGCTCAGTTTTCCAAATTTACTGACATATTGAGTGCAGCACTTTTACATCATCTTTTAGGATTTGAAATAGCTCAGCTGGAATTCTATCACCTCCACTAGCTTTGTTTGTAATAATGCTTTCTAAGGCCCACTTGACTTCACACTCCAGGATGTCTGGCTCTAGGTGAGTAATCATACCATCATGGTTATCCAGGTCATAAAGACCTTTTTTGTACAGTTCTTCTGTGTATTCTTGCCACCTCTTCTTAATATCTCCTGCTTCTGTTAGGTCTATACCACTTCTGTCCTTTATTGTGCCCATCTTTGTGTAAAATATTCCCTTGGTATCTCTAATTTTCTTGAAGAGATCTCTAGTCTTTCCCATTCAACTGTGGCTCTAAGATGATCTATGGGTGGCACAGATCTTCTCTGGTGGCCCAGTGATAAAGAATCTACCTGCCAGTGCAGGAGATGCGGGTTTGATCTGTGGGTCAGGAAGATCCTGTGGAGAAGCAAATGGCAACCCACTCCAGTATTCCTGCCTGGGAAATTCCATGGACAGAGGAGCCTGGAGGGCTACAATCCATGGAGTCACAAAAGTAGACACTACTTAAAAAACTAAACAGCAACAAGATGATCTGTAACAGAAATGTTGCAGAATTATAATACTTGGAGATATTGCAAACTTCCCAATTGAGCAAAGAGATGATCTAAAGGAATTCTCTTTGGAAACTGTATTAAATTGCAAACCAAGAATAAAAAAGTATGGAAAAGAAACTGAGGAATATATGTATGTAGACACACACACGTATGTAGAACTGAATCACTTTGCATACAGCTGAAACTAATGTAATGTAAATCAACTATGGTGCCTGTGTTCTAAGTCACTTTAGTCATGGCCAACCTAGGACCCTGTGGATTATAGCTTGCCAGGCTTCTGTGTCCATGGGATTCTCCAGGCAAGAATACTAGAGTGGGTTACCATGCCCTTGTCCAGAGGATCTTCCCAACCCAGGGATCGAACCCACATCTCTTATGTCTTCTGCATTGGCAGGCAGGTTGTTTACCACCTGGGAAGCCCCAAATCAACTATACTTCAGTATAAATAAATTACTATGCTGCCATCCAGCTTCACATCAAAAAAGAATATCAAGTATTGAAATAGCCTATCTCAAAATGAATTATCACTAATACTTTATTATTTGGTGGTTCAGATGGTAAAGAACCGCTTGCAGTGAGGGAGACCCAGGTTCGATCCCTGGGTTGGAAAGATTCCCTGGAGAAGGAAATGGCTACCAGTTCCAGTATTCTTACCTGGGAAATCCCATGGACAGAGTAGCTGGTGGGCTACAGTCCATGGAGTCACAAAGAGTCGGACACGACTGAGCAACTGACACTTTTCATTCATACCAAAACCAACAACAACAGGAGGAGAGAGAGGGCAAGGATGGAAAAGAAACAAGATTACTACTCCATTGCCCCAAATTATTATATGACCCAAATGATCACTTTAAGGCCTATAAAATGTAGGCATCTGGACAACTTTCCTCCCCTACTGCTATTGCAAAACATTATCAGGTGTATGCACCGGATGCTTAGTCAGTTTCAAAATTACTCCAGGGACTCCTTTCTTTCCAACCTAGGTCTCTGCCCTTTTGCCTTTGTGCTCAGATACATCTCTCCCACAGAGCTTATTAATTATAAAATTTGGTTTTCCTGGGAAACTTTAGGGTTAACCTTTCTTAAGGTACAGCCTCTGAGAGTCTCCCTTTTGGCTCCACTGACCCATTGATAATCAGTCCTATGACTAAAGCTCAATTTCCGGAAACTCTTCTCACCAGGAAAGGAGATAGGTAAAAATTATTTTCCTTTGATTTACAAGTATATAAAAATCTATTACGACACTCTCACCTTACCACTTAAAATAATACATATTAGCATCAGCTAGGAGAAGGCAATGGCAACCTCACTCCAGTACTCTTGCCTGGAAAATCCCATGGACGGAGGAGCCTGGTAGGCTGCAGTCCATGGGGTTGCTGAGGGTCGGACACGACTGAGCAACTTCACTTTCACTTTTCACTTTCCTGCATTGGAGAAGGAAATGGCAACCCACTCCAGTGTTCTTGCCTGGAGAATCCCAGGGACCGGGGGAGCCTGGTGGGCTGTCATCCATGGGGTCACACAGAGTCGGACACGACTGAAGTGACTTAGCAGCAGCAGCAGCAGCTATTTAAATATCATGAGAGCCTCTAAATGATTGTTAGCCATGAGAATTGCACTAAAATATAGAGTAAGATCAAAATATAAACATTTTCAGTAGATAAAATTAACAAAACTGTTCATTCTCCCTTGAAAATACTGGAGCTGTCTTTTTATTCATAAAATTCCTGAATGATAACACTGCCTCTCTATTTATGTGCTATGGTAAATGATGCTGAGTTGTTCTAGAAAGAATGAATGAAGTGTCCTAAGGAACTGAAATAAATGCTTTCATGTATTGCCAATTAAGCACTGGATAGGGAATTGCAGCATCCATTTTTTATAGATGGTGCCTTTGCCAGGGAATATTCAGAAGCTGAAATCCAGGCCTTTTCCCCACACTCTCTGCTGGCAAGACTTAACTTCTTGTAATTAGGAGAAAGGAGAATCCTTTTGTATTTTTTCTGTTACACTGAAATTGTCTTTTTGCAAGTTATGTACCCAGAGAGAGCACCTTTGTGTGATTGCTACCTCTCTACTCCCTCATGGTAATTGACAAAAAGATGCTATTTGTATTAATACTGCCTGAAGTCCTGATTCAGCAATTTATTTGTTTTTTTCAGTTTGCTGATTTTTTTTTTTAAGGCTACCAAAATGTGTCTAATTCTTTTTTTTCCAAATTTTCTTTTAGGCTAACTTGTAATAAACTAGTTAGAGGATATAACTGTTTTTTGATGAAGATTAAAGAACTCTGCACTTGATAAAGCATTTAAACAATGAATATTTAAGTGGATAAAAAGAAAAGGCTCCCCCAGATTTTGATACATGTTTTGAATATTTCTATTTTTTTATATTTCTTATATTCCAAGTCTAGTATTATACATTTTTTATGGATTACAAACTAAATATAGGCTTTCTGTACTGTAAATAGTAAATTACAGTTTCTATGGTAACTTTATAGAATCTCTTGATATTAACAGAATGCAAATAAAAACCATAAAAATTAGTTTGATAAATTAATTTCTTTTTTAACATTTTCATTTTTTTGATGCTTATTCTAATTTCCTGAAAGATTTCATAGTACTTATTACCAGAACATGTAAGACATACACATGTGCTATTGAATTATAAATTATTAGTATTCTGTCTTTATTTATTTATTCATTTATTCATTCATTTATTCATTTCTCATTTATAACTGCCTCTCCAAAAAGCATTTAAGGTCACTTTCTGTGACTTTATTAATGGTTCAGTGTGCTTCTTCGGATGTGCTCTGTTGTAAATGAGCTTAGCTAATGTCTTGAAATTTTATGTTATCAAAAGAAATATAATATTGCAAAATGTCAGTTCAAACTGTCATTTTTATTATCCACATTAATGGTGGGAAAAATAGATATCTTGATAGGAGAAGAATAAAGACTAAGATTTATTGAAAATCGACTATGTACCTAGTACCATGAGATACTTTAAATGTATTTTTTCATACAACCCTCACCAAAAACCATAAATGGAAGTATTATCTCCATTGTATAGAATAGGAAACACAAAAGAATACACAAATAGAATGTATTGACTAATCCAAAATATATCACAGCCTAAATCATCCCCTATGGGCTATAGAAACAGTACTTTCTTATTTAGCTGAGTTTAATAAATGCTAGTAGTTACCTTCCACTCTTCAACATATGCTTGCATTTCTTGAGCACTCAGTATCACCAAGAAATATGTTTGGTAGCAATAAAAGACCAAAGGTTGTGAACCTAAGAAAATTGCAAGTTACTCATCCATGCTACTGCTTTTCCAGAGATATGCAAGACTAGGAAAGAAATCGCTGGCCTTTTCCAACACCCTAACTGCAGGTGTCCGGCTGCCAATATAAATAGTGTGGTCTCTTCTGCACTGGAGAAATAGATAATTTTTTTTCTTGTTCTTTTTTTTAACTTCTACCACCATAATATTATTCCATAGCTCCTACTACTTATTGGCTATTGAAGCAGACACTAATATAAATTATAATTTCAGGGGAAGAGAAGTTGAAATTATGGGAACATGTATTAAATAATATTTTAATATAATTTTGCCTGGAAGAAGATGACCTCACTGTTTTATTAGTTGATACTCATTCTACTGTCATTGAATTAGAGAATGTTTGCACATAAACTCTTTAAATTTCTAATGTCCTTTCTTATAGATATATGCACATTACTCAGGATCAGATAGTTCCAGTATCCAACATGTATTCATTCACCCGAGTTCCAAGGGTTATTTATTTAATTCCAGTTCTGTTTTGTTTGCTGAAAGCAAAGCAAGATTTATGTAGAACCTTGAGTTAATGTATGCCTATAGTTTCTCTTGATTTTGCTGCATCTATTATTGGCTACCTATCACTCAGGAAGGATTCACTTATCTTTCTAATTATGAAAAAATCCTTCAGTCTGTAAATCCACATAATTCCTCATAGACAATGACTAAAACTACCAAAATAATCTCGTACTCATACAGATGCTTCACCATTATAATGAAACAATAGCTTAAAGATCATCTGGATGTTACATTACCATCTTCAGATTGATATCTGTGAAATCATAATGATGTAGATTCAAGCTTGATGTATATTTGTCTTTATGACCTACTTTTTTTCAGAAAAAGAATAATATAACAATAATTTCACTGAAAATACTTTGGGGAAAGTTGTTTTCAACACAGTTGTTAACTATGTGCCTTTGTGAACTATGTGCCAATTACTAAGCAAAATAATCCTTGAGTTCTTAAGTAATATATCCCAAGACCTTTGCAAAGTGCCAAATTCTAATACTATTCTGATATAATTCTTCCAGCTAATTGCCATAAGTTAATTTCCCAAGCTTGCAATGCCCCCACCAATTAACAGTCAAGAGCAAACCTTCAGGAGCAGCTAAGCCCATTTACTCATATATGTGAATCCTGTACATACACATATACTCACAAAGAGGCACGCATATGCACACATGCATGCATACAACTCATATACATGCTTGTACATACACAGATATATAGACACACAAAGACACATATATTCATACACATTATGTCTCAGCAAAATCAGAAATTACTTCTTCCAATGGAGGCTTGTGATCATTCACAGTAGTCAAAATCACAAATGTTAAATCTGCAAATGTTTGCAGTTGTTTTTTGGACTAGTGTCTGTTCAGCAAAACTTCTTCTAACGTTACTGAATTTCTTAAGTGTAATTTCTGACTTTTAAGTAAATCACACTGACCATTTTCTCTTTCATTTTGAAATATTAAGGATCTGCAGAATTTAGAAGCTTGAAGAAATCCTATATTGTGATGCTTTTCCACATATTTTATGTTTAATTGGTTATATGTGGTGAGGAAAAGACTAATTCTTAATCTTTTAAAGTATCTAAAGAAAATAACTCGAATGTGATACTAAAGATAATTGATGAAAACTGAACTCAATTGGTTATGTTCTTTGAAATAATAAATGATAGCTTCATTATTCTTTTTACACTTTTTGGTTGCTCCTTTTAACATTTCATAAAATTTTAACAACTAAACAACTGCATATTTGGACAGTTCAGGAGCACTTTATTGACAGTATTTTTTTTGGTAAATAGCTATACTTATTCCTTTTGATAAAAAATGTGAACCCACTACATAATTCTCTTTTGGATTCCTCCCTCCCAAACATAAATAAATGTTTTCACAGTATTTCCACGTTTGAAAACCAAAGTCACTCCTCAAGTGTCTTACTTAAGAGAAACAAGCCAGAGCATTCTGGAAATGAATAAAGGAAATTGCTTTCAGGAAATTCCTTTACTCTTGTTGTCTAGTCAAAGTATTTTTTTTTTTTTCATGTGTCTGTGTATTTATGTTCTCTTTGGCTCCTGTAACATACAGAAATTGATGGAGTTGTTCTAATTTTAAAAAGAGAAAGATTAATCGGTAAATGAATGAAGAATCTATATCATCATGATCTTAGGATTTTGACTAAGGGTTTTAGCCTTTTTAACATTAAAAAGAATCTTGCAAGTTCAGTTGTTCTCTGTGACTAAGAGTCATGTCGGGGCAGCTGACGGAAGTTTAGTAGAGGAAATAGTGATAAAGATGGGAATGAAATGGAGAAAAAAAGGATTATTTGTGCTTAATTCTGGCCACTTTGCAAAACTGTGTTCCACAGACTGAGCTAGTTGAATATATTTATAATCCCGCTTTACTGGCAAAGAAATCAAACCAGCAATGACATGCATACTAAAAATTCAAAAAGAAAACTGTCCAGTAGTGCCCACTCTGCATAACTGTATTTTAACTGCTTAATTTAAAAAATTTTATTTTTCATAATATTAGCTAGAAAAATTATGCATGGGCATATATAAACACTAATCTCTAAAAGATAAAGATTAGAAAATTAATGCTTGAAATCAGGCAGATGGTCATTGAAGAGCTGTCTGGTTATTTTCAAGTAATATATATGTCACATATGTTAAAGTGAAGTCACTCAGTCGTGTCCCACTCTTTGTGACCCCATGGACTGTAACCTACCAGGCTCCTCCATCCATGGGGTTTTCCAGGCAAGAATACTGGAATGGGTAGACATTTCCTTTTCCAGGGGATCTTCCCAACCCAGGGATCAAACCTGGATCTCCCACATTGTAGGGAGATGCTTTAACATCTGAGCCACCAGGGAAGTCATCTTAAATATGTTAACCTGTATCTGATTTTCAAGCAAACACAGGTAAATTCATTCTTAACTAACCCAGGAGCCTCAATTCACTACCTTTTTCTCTTTTTTCATACTTTCTAATACTCATAAAAAAGGAATTCACACAGTCAAAAATACAAGAAGAAAACTGAATTATTTCCTTACTTTCACTATATCCACTAGACCCCAGAAAAATTTCACCTAAATTTTAATTAATTTTGTCATAGTAAATATTATTTTTAACAGTTCCAAGCAATGCTTTTTAAAAATGCATGTAATCAAAATGCAGATAGGATCATTATATAATTGTTTTATAAAGGAGAACAGTTAGGACCACTCAGTATAACTGGATGAAGCCTGGCAAGCCATGCATCTGCACCATATTATGAAGAGAATGGCCCAGTTCTCTCATTCCAGGGTTGGAGGACAATTCTTCACACAAAGAACTGCACATACACTCTCTAACCAGACTTTCTCTATCCATAGGGATCCTCCAAAATATGTGGGGTAGATGGCATAAGAAACACTGACTATAATATCTCACCATATAGGAATTCCCCAGAAAATCAGGCAGTACTTGTATATCCTATAGGCTAAAGGAGAAAAAAGTCTATACAAAAAGTTAATCTGCTTCGACAGGAAAAATATCCCACTACTGTAGCCCTCCATAGGAGGCTTTCTCTTGGTGTATGATTACCTTCTGTTACTTAGATCAGATTACAAATGCCTCACAAAATATATACTAGTAATAATAACAGAGACAGGAGAATTGTTATTTGTTAAAAAATAATAAGCAGTTAACCAGCCAAAAATAAAATATATATGAAGAGTTTAATCTTTAATATATAAATGATCTACATAAATAAATTTGGAGTCAAAACAATTATGATTTATTTAAACCAAAATTCTAACAGCCCAATACTTTTTGATATGTTAGTTTTTCCTCTAAGTGATCTATAGATAATGTCATAGTACCATGAATCTCACACTATGCTAGTGTTAACATCATTGTAGATTAGTGCAAGACACATTCTCCCAGAATCAGTACAGCTTTATAAAATTTGTTTTAGATTATGGTTTGGAATATTAGAAATTACATACTGTGTACTGTATGGTTTCAGTTTATATTCTAAATGCTAAGATCATACTAAAGAAGTAACTTAAGCAACTTTTAAATGTGGTTTTAACAATTGGTTAATTTTATTCTGATTATTTTTATTCCAGTACTGCAAATTTAAACTTATCTTTAAAATTCAGTAAATAACTCTAAGATGGTTATTTTAATTGAATTCCTCATTGCTTCCAAAAAGCTATTAATTTACTATTCTTATCAAGTAAATAGTGGATAAAAGTACCTCCAGTTTAGGATATATGTTTTTCTGCAATTTAAAAAAAGTAATTTTACCATAATCATTAGGGACTCTTTTCAGAAAACTATGATAAACTTCTATTACATCACTAAAGAATGCCATACCATTTTTGCAATAGACCCCGTCCCAGCAAAGCAACATTTTAGACAATGGACAAGAAGATGTTTCTCCTAGTGGCCAATGGAATCCTTATCCTCTTGGGAGGCGGGATGTACCTCCGGACACCATTACTAAAAAGGTAACCAATTTCAAATTAATGACACAAACCATGAACCTTGCATATCCATTGTAATATGTAATCCATATCTTGTGTCTTAACATCATTTCTAACTTTGTGATAAATTTAGGCTAAACACTATCCTACAATAGGGAGTTTGGCTAACTGTAAGTGTGTTGAAAAAAATGAAAAGTGAATATTGCCAAATGTTCAGAGCTGGTAATGAATTTTTATAAACAACATCCTGCCACCTCTCTGAAAATTTATCACCTCTTATTAATGCCTGACACCCACCTTTGAAGTACAAGTGCAGGAAATTGTATAGTGTATACTTTCTGAGCTCTGATTCAGCATCATAGTGTAACCAATTTGTAAACAATGAAATTTGACCACTAAAAGATTGATTCATCACCTGTAAAATCATAGCAACTCATTCATTCTGTCATTCATTCATTAAACACTTAATGAGCAACTGTATGTATGAAGCAGCCCTACTGTGTGTTGAGGTCTTGCTAGATGTTAGGGTGCAAAAATGAATAAGATATAGTGTGGTGTCTTACCTCTAGAACCTGTTAGTCTGATGAGATAGGCTGAGTGATAAGTAGGTGATTATAATACTTCATGTTAAATCACCATTAAAGGAGTAAAAAGAAAGTGCTAACTGAGAAGATAACTGCAACATATATGAAGGACAAGAGACTAATATTCCAGAATATATTTTTTAAAACTCCTACCAAAAATATGAAAAGATGGATAACACAATACCAAAAGTATGGTAAAAATAAAAGCAATTGGGAGAGTAAATTAATATTAAAACTGAACTTTTTATCAATCAGGAAAAAAGCAAAAAGATGTTATTTTAAACCTACTAGACTATCAAAAATTAAGAAGTATTAAACTGTAAGCTGTTTCCAAGTATAAGAGTAGTGGGCACTCCTTTATACCTCTTGAAAGAGTATAAAACACAATCACATTGACAATAAATTTTCTTATAAAAGCTGAATATGAATATATCCAACATTCCAACAATTGCCCTCCTAAGATATCCTAGCAAAATTCTTGTGTATGTCATTGAAGATACTTGTAAAGCTTACAATGGTAGAAAACTGGATAAATCTGTCTATTACAAAGAATGTGAGAAAGTAAATTCTGTTATTTACACAAAGGAATATTTTGCAGCAATGAACACTTGTTAGCTATAATTAGGAACATGTATAAACTTTAGAAGCATAGTTTGAGTGAGGAACAAGTTTCGGGTGATGGCATACATCAAGAGCAAAAAATAAAGCAAATGTAACTGAATCAGTTAAAAAGAGTTCCATATTTATGTCTCAAAAACAAGTAAAACTAAAATATATTATTTAGGCATAAGTATATGAGTGAGAAAACTTTTTATAAGGGAATGGTTAGCATAAAATTTAGGATTATGGTTGTCTCTAAAGAGATAGGATCTAGGGATAGGATGATCAAGGAGAAAGCTGATAGTAGTAGTAGTAGTATTCTGTTTCTTCAGCTGAATTGTGGTTCTTAACTCTAGTTCTTAAGCTCATGAATGTTCATTTTGTAATTGTGCTTCATAACATATACTCTACACAATTACATACTTTCTTTGTAACTTAAGTGATTTTTTCCATTGATGAATGCTTCAGTGCTTTTTTAAAAATATACATTAAATGTCAAATTATTTTACCCAAAATAATTGTTAATATCCTGGTTTGCAGGTGTTACACATGTTATTAATCTGCCTATTGAGCAATATCCAGCACTGCAGATAAATACAGTCCTGTGAGGATGGAATACAGGGCTGGGAGAGCACCTGGAAAGGACACCTATTTAGTAAAGAAATTGAAGAAAGTTAAGAGAGAAGGAATGGAGTAGGCAGTGGCACCCCACTCCAGTACTCTTGCCTGGAAAATCCATGGACAGAGGAGCCTGGTAGGCTGTGTCCATGGGGTCGCTAAGAGTCAGAAGGACTGAGCGACTTCACTTTCACTCTTCACTTTCCTGCATTGGAGAAGGAAATGGCAACCCACTCCAGTGTTCTTGCCTGGAGAATCCCAGGGACGGGGGAGCCCGGTGGGCTGCTGTCTATGGGGTTGCACAGAGTTGGACACGACTGAAGCGACTTAGCAGCAGCAGCAAGAGAGAAGGATGGTGTGAAAATAAGGCCAGGAGTATAAGCATAAACCAGACTATGCTGAGCTTTATCCTGAAAGAAATGGGAAGAAGTGTTTTAAACAGGGGAAAGCATCGTTAAATTTTTACCTGAAGAGAACTTTGACAGGTTTTCTGAGAAAGAATTGGAAAGGAGAAAGATTTGAGGCCATGGAACAATTTACAAAGCTTCTCTTGTAATCCAAGGGAGAGTGGATGGAAGCAATGAGTGGTAGAGAGGAAATGCAAAGACTTGGTATATTCTTAAAAGATAGAGCCAACATGATCTTGTGATTGACTGTACATAGGGCATAAAAGACAGATAATAGTTCTAAGATTGATAACCAGGTTTCTAATTTGTATGAGTCATGGTGTGCCATTCACTGAGGTGGGGTGGCAAAACGAGTAACAAGTGGAAGTGGAAGAGAGGAAGGGAGTTTAAGTTTTAATATGTTGATTTAAGACCTCCCTGGAAGGTCAGTGCTTAAGACACCATGCTTCCAAAGCAGGAGGCAGGAGTTCAATCCCTGCTCAGGGAATTAAGAGTCTACATACTATGCTGTGCAACAACAAAAAAAAGTTAAAATGTTGATTTGAGATATCTTCTAGAAAATCTGAGTGGAAATTTTCAGTGGATATTTAGATATATTTTTCAGGAGTTCAGGAGAGAAGTCTTAGTTGATGATACAAATTTAGCAATCATTAAAACATAAGTCATAACTGAGTTATGAATAAGACAGAAGACACAGAGCTCCACGGAACACCAACATATGACATATTCTTAGAATTACAGAGAAGAAATGGCTAAAGATTTTATCAGTAAGGTTTTTTCTACCACAAGCTATAGAAAATTTTAGTCTTGAACATTAAAGAAATATTTCACTAACGTAAGTAGACAAATCTAGGCTGAGCCTCAGATTAACCTTCAGTTAGATAACTGGAAAAGAGCCTGATGCTTGGAAAGACTAAAGGCAAAAGAAAAAGAGGGCAGCAGAGGATGAGATCATTAGATAGCATCACCAATTCAACGGACATGAACTTGAGCAAAACAGTAGAGGACAGAGGAGCCTGGCATGCTGCAGTCCATGGGGTCGCTAACAGTTGCACTTGACAACTGAACAACAAAGATAATTTTAAATACTTGGGGTTTTTCCCCTCTCCACTCTTCCATTCATATTGTTGGCTCTATCCTAAAATTGGTTCCTCTCATAATTATCAGATGGCTACCTATGACAGTTGAAGATAACAAGCTTCCTCTTTCAAGTTTATAAGGAGAGAGAACCAAGTTTTCAGTAGCTGTCTCTTACAAGCAAAGCCTTTCTTCCCTAAATCTCCCAAAAAGCCTCTTTTTACATCTCACTGATCCAAAATAGGTAAGGATTTCTCACCCATAGCAAGATGAATAAAACTATATGATTGGCTTTGACTGGTCATTTGGAGTAGAATAGATGGGGCTTTACACTCCAATGACAAGTAAAAAGCTGTAGAAGGAAAAAAACAAAGAAAAGTGACAGCATCTTGGAACTAAAAAAAAAAAAAAAAAATGTTAAAAGAAGGAAGGGTCAACAGTATCACATGGTGCCAAAAAAATCAAGCAAGGTATTACTAAAGACTTTGACTTTAGCAACCAAAAGGTTATTGGTTGTCTTGGCAAGAGTAATTTATTTAATCAATGGAGCTGAATCCATACTAACCAACATTAAGAAATAGAGACAGAAACTTAGAAAACTCAAAAAGTAGTTTCCTTTTAAAAAGAGAGAATTATGGTAGACTCTGGAAGAGGGTATGAGGAAGACAGACGTGATACTTAAGATGGCAAACACCTGATTATATTTAAAGGCTGTTGAGTAATGATTGGTGAAGAGAAAGTTGAAAGATCTCAGAAAAGTAGGAAAATTTACTTCTTTATGAAGAAAGAGGAGAAATTGAAGAAATACCTATCAGAGCCAAGGGATCCTTAAATAACCTGACCAAAGAAAAGAACCATATCACTTACTTGGTTGCAAAGGGCTTCAATAATTTCCCCATAAAAGGAAAAGTTTTATTCATTTATTACTCTAAATGGAATGAATAGGTGTTTACATTATCCATACATACATCCATTTTACACGAAATCTATTTTCAAAGTCCATGTTATTATGTTTAATCATATCAGCAGTACAACTCATGATGATCATTTGCTTGTTTCTCTCCTTGCTTTGAGAATCCCATGCAATTATCTATTGATTAAACATTTGTGAGCTAGTGCCTCTTATTAATAGCTAAATAATTGTTTAATCTATCTGAAACTTTATTAATCATTTTGTAAAATAATGTAATATGTCTTTAAACTTTCTGTATGTTTCGTGTGTAAACTCATTTATATCTTCTTCCTACTATCATAAGCATTTTCTGGCCACCCTATACAATTAGCACTTTTGCCTAAAATCTGAAATTTCAGAACGTAAAATGGGTATGTTTGCTATTACCTCACAGAGTAAAAAGAATGATGATTCTTTTAAATGTTCAATTTTAGTTTTTTATTATATATTAATTGAGGATATCAAGTTAAGATTCTAGTGAGAATCAACCTAAAGAAAAGAAATGAAAATGATTATTAGCCTGGGCTTCCAGATTGACTGAAATAGGTGTGAAAAGGGTACTATTATTGTTTGAGGTTATATTTTATTCTGCAATTAATGTTTTTTAAAGTCAGTGTTAGTTTTACAGTTGTCCTGAAACGAGTAGCCATTAGGCTGGATAGGATGAAAGTGTGAAAGTGTTAGTAGCTCAGTCGTGTCCAACTCTTTGCGATCCCATAGACTATAGCCCACCAGACTCCTCCGTCCAGGGAATTCTCCAGGCAAGAATTTTGGAGTGAGTAGCCATTCTCTTCTCTAGGGAATCTTTCCAACCCGGGGAATTGAACCCAGGTCTCCTGCATTGCCATTAGATTCTTTACTGTCTGAGCCACCAGGGAAGCCTGAATAGGATGAGAATTAAGAATCAGAAATTAAACTACAAATAGAATGGGAATCAAAGGATATTAATTGGTGAAGTCTTAGCCAGTACCCCATTTGAGTCTTTCACCAAGTCTCTGTAGAAGATTTTTTTCAATCTTATCTCTATGTCAAGAGATATTCCTGTGATGCTTCTACTGTGATAACCCTACTATGTAGCATTAATACTTTGATACTACTGTGATCAGAAACTACTGTGATACTGCAGAGATTCAGTGGGGAATCCATTTTAGAAAGGCTTTGATTGAACCTTTGACTCTCAGTTGTAGCTACTGTAGCTTTTAAACTAATTTTGGTGACATCTATGGAGAAGGCAATGGCACCCCACTCCAGTACTCTTGCCTGGAAAATCCCACGGATGGAGGAGCCTGGTAGGCTGCAGTTCATGGGGTTGCTAAGAGTCGGGCACGACAGGGTGACTTCACTTTCACTTTTCACTTTCATGCATTGGAGAAAGAAATGGCAACCCACTCCAGTGTTCTTGCCTGGAGAATCCCAGGGACGGGGGAGCCTGGTGGGCTGCTGTCTTTGGGGTCACACAGAGTCGGACGCGACTGAAGCGACTTAGCAGCATGGCTATGCAGAGCTTCCCTAGTGGCTAATGGTGAAGAATCCACCTGCAGTGCAGGAGCTGCAGGAGACACGGGTTTGATCCCTGGGTCAGAAAGATCCCATGGAGGAGGGCATGACAACCCACTCCAGTATTCCTGCCTGGAGAATCCCATGGACAGAGGAGCCTGGAGTGCTACAGTCCATAAGGTTACAAAGAGCTGGACATGACTGAAGCAACTTATCACGTAAGCATGGCTATGCCTAGCAGTACTCCAAGCATTATAGGAGAACAAATTGTGGGTACCCACCAAGTTGTGGATCCAGAGATTTAGATATATAAAATAAACAAAATATAAAAGAATTTTGCTTCTGCATCCACTGTCTTGTTCTATATATCTGAGAGTGGATAATATATAGCAAAGTGTTGAGGGTGTTAAATCTTAGCCTGCTTTTTAGTGATATAATCATAGGAGGTAGTTTAAATTCTCTCTTGCTATGTCAGTCTCCAAAATCCCAAATTCTAATATCCATTATTTCAAGTCTGTGAATCACTGCTAGAGGATGTCACAGTGAGGTAAATCTGCCCCACTCCTCGAACTCCGGGCAGTACTACTTTGAGCACTTGGAGGATTAGTTGAAACTTTGGTGGTGACTGAAAACAACAGTGCTCTCAGAAGGAGGGTTTGTATTTTAGTCGTCGTATCACGTCATTGTTTTTACTGCTTCAGTCTATCGAATTATATTGCAGTCACCTTGGGAAGAACTATGAGGTACCATGTCAGGCATTGTGCTAAATACTTGAATGTATTTGTTCATCTTATCCTCACAGCAATCATATGAGGTAAGCACTATTATTCTTGTCCACTTTAATGAAAGAAGAAACTGAGTTTAGGCTTTCTCAGTTAGAGACTTGGAGTTTAGGTTAAGTTACTTGCCAAGATCACACACATGCATGCTCAGCCCTGTCCGACTCTTTGTGACCCGATGGATTATAGCTCAACAGGCTCCTCTGTCCATGAGATTTCCCCAGCAAGAACACTGGAGTGGGTTGCCATTTCCTACTCTAGTGGATCTTCCTGACCCAGGGATTGAACCAGGGTCTCCTGCATTGCAGAAGCATTCTTTAAAACAAATGAAACTTAAATTCTTTCCCTTCTTGTAAGAGAAAACCAAGAAACTTTAAAATTTCAGTGATATTAAATCTGAAAGTTTTTAATATGTAAAGACTAGACATTCAAATCTCTTGCAACATTAGTGACTCTGCCCTCTTTCAAGTGTCTTTTGTTCTAAGTGCATAATGACTTGGCAGTTAGAGTAATAAAGGTGGGTTTCAAGGTCAACATCAGGATGAACATAATTGAAGAAAAAGGTATAAAAATGCAGCTAATTAAGTCTTGGCTCACAGATAAGTTCTGTTGAGCTTGCCCATGGTTTTTCCACATCTACAATGCCTGCTCAACCATTCAGAGCTTCAAGATTTCCAGATGTTCATCATCTCTGAGGCATGCCCAGAAACTCGTTAGAAGAAACTAAAAGAAATTTGAAAGAAATTATGTGGGGTTTAGGTTTCCCTTGTGGCTCAGCTGGTAAAGAAACAGCCTGCAGTGTGAGACCTGAGTTCAACCCCTGGGTTGGGAAGATACCCTGGAAAAGGGAAAGGCTATCCACTCCAGTATTCTGGCCTGGAGAATTCCATGGACTGTATAGTCCGTGGAGTCGCAAAGAGTCGGACACGACTGAGCCACTTTCACTTTCACTTATGTGAGGTTTGGTTATTTTTGTGTTCTTTTAATCTTTTCTTTCACAGACCCCCAAATCAGAATTTTTGCTTTTCAGATCGTATAATGTATTAATATTAAAATTTATTTAATTTATTAATATTCACTCCTTATTATAATCGTGCCATTTGTCATATTTCTTAGTATAATGCATTTTACTTAGTATAATGTATGTTTCTTTATATACTTATTTAGAAAATGTCTAAAATATATTTTGAAAATCTTAAATTGTTTTGCTATTGAATACCATGCAGCCACACCATTGTCTGTGTTTAAAACAACCGAATCAAATTACCACTGGGATTAATTTTTCACTTGGTAATGAAAATCTGTCTGTTGTAGAATTTTTCACAGGGTAAGAATAGATTTATGTCATTTTTTAAATGAGAAGTAGTTGTTTAAAAAAAATCAACTTCACTCATACATTTAGTAATTTAAATAAAATCATTTTATTGCTGTGCTATAAAAAATCTTGGGGCTTCCCTAGTAGATCAGATGGTAAAGCATCTGTCTCCTGTAATGCAGGAGACCTGGGTTCAATCCCTGGGTTGGGAAGATACCCTGAAGAAAGAAATGGCAACCCGCTGGTATCCTTGCCTGGAAAATTCCATGGACAGAGGAGCCTGGCAGGCTATCATCCATGGGGTTGCAAAGAGTTGAACATGACTGAGTGAAACACACACATACATACACACACACATAAAAAAATCTTAATCTTTAAAGTTGTAGTCATTGAAAAGTAATTTTCTCCAAAACTTTTGCCTTTAAAAGCAAATATTACTATCAGTAGTCTATATAAATATAGAACTGAAATAAATGCAACTACAGTTCTTGGCTTTTGCAGTTTAACTGAGAGTGGGCAGTGTTGCTGTTGGAATCCTTTATATTAAAGGCAGGGGACAGGAAGTGGGGTAGGGGTGGAGGGTGGATGTAGCTCACTTAAATAGAAATAAAGTCTGGAGTAGATAAGAAAGAGAAATGAAGATTTAAATATTGGAAAACATAGGGATGGCAGTAAGTAGAATAAATTTTGAGGCTAAAAGAGAGCAAGACAGATGTGGATGAAGCACATAGGAAAATCAACTGAGTAAACCTTACATACGAGAGATAGGAGACAGGGAAATAGAAATGCTTCCTATTTCCATCACAAACATAAGAGTCAAGAATATCTGTTCTAGTTTAAAGTAAAATTGAAATTTAAAAAATTCTGAAACTTTAGTGAATGTCAATGCTATAGCTAAACTCTCCTTTTGTACAGAAAGAAATATGTCAAGTAGTGTAAGTTTTGCCTGAGGATTTGTATTGTTTCCCTCCTAAAGCAATACACATTATTAACTGTGAAGAATACCCAGGAGTAATGTCTTGGCTTCATCAGTTCATAAGCAAATGAAAACAATATTCTCTATTATTGTGAGTAATGCCAAGCACAATTCTGGCTTCCTCTTTTCTGATTCTTTCCCAAGCCTCATTTTTCTCCTCTGATAGCAAATTTTGCACTGGTTGGAGTACATTTTTCTTCTGGTAGACTCGGTCATCACAGAAACTCAACAACAGATTGGAATTATTTTATAGAGTCATTTTCAGCCCCAAACATTTGTATAAAGTCGGAAAGGAGATCTTTTGGAGTCAGTTGGTAGGTTAAGGTTCTCCTTGCTTCCTTCAACCATCCTCTTCTCGTCACTCCTACTCATGTTGGTGTCACTTCTACTGAGGTTTCTGGACTTCTAGAAAAAATAGCAGTTGAATACTTTTGCTGTCAGTAAGCTCTGCCACCAAAATGAGAAGAGAGTCAGTGAAAGGGTAGATTGATGAAGTCATACAATTATAGATTTCTTTAATTATTAAAACCAAATAAAAAAAATTTAGACCTATCTGTTGTCCCCAGAGTAACATTTCTTACACAGATATATTCAGAATTTTTCTCTTGACCAAAAGCCACTTTTTCGCAGGAGCTTAAGTTTAAAAAGGAAAGTGGAACCATGGGAAAATACCAAATGTGTCCGAATGAAAAAGAACCTCTATTCCTAACAGAACTTTGAATATGGCTCTCTAGATCTATGGTGACACAACTCTACTTTTCTTGGAGTTTGGGTTTTCAGAAATAATCTAGAACTGAATATCTGTGTGAATAGTATGTATTCACGCCTTAATTTCACACGTCAGTTAAAAAAGGTGTTTTAAGCAACAGTTCAAACACATCAATTGCCTGAAGGGCTGTCATAATTATCACAGATTAGGAAGGGTTAAGAACAGAAGTTGGAGAAGGCAATGGCACCCCACTCCAGTATTCTTGCCTGGAAAGTCCCATGGACAGAGGAGCCTAGTAGGCTGCAGTCTATGGGGTCGCTAAGAGTCAGGCACAAGTGAGTGACTTCACTTTCACTTTTCACTTGCATGCATTGGAGAAGGAAATGGCAACCCACTCCAGTGTTCTTGCCTGGAGAATCCCAGGGACAGAGGAGCCTAGTGGGCTGCCATCTATGGGGTCACACAGAGTCAGACATGACTGAGGCGACGCAGCAGCAGCAGCGGCAGCAAAAATAGAAGTAAGTAGGTAAAAATTATATCTTATGAGACTTTTGTGGTTAAGGATCAACTATTGATGAAATTTTTAGGCATCCATCAAACACCAGACGGCTCAGTGGAAATGTAGAAAAGGCAGATTTGATCCCTGGGTCAGAATGATCCCCTGGAGGAGAAAAATGACAACCCACTCCAGTATTCTTGCCAGGAAAATACCATGGAGCAAGGAGCCTGGTGGGCCATAGTCCATGGGGTTGCAGAGAGTTGGACATGCCTGAGTGACTGAGCATACATCAAACACCTATTGAGAGCTCGTTGAAATTCTTGAGGCTTATATTTAGTGACTATTTATTAAGAAATATCCACTAATTTCCCCTCCCTAACAAATGTATGCTTCTGTCTCTATTAGACTAGCCTCAGCATGGTCTTTATGGAATAAATATATTATTGTTCTAGAATAGGATAAAAATGCACTGTTTAAAGTTCTACAAATTAAAATATGTCAAATAATCCAAAGAATGATTATAAGAATTATAAACTAAGGGTTCAAATTTAGCCTTGAGAATTTTAAACTGCACTTCTTTCAGGCTACCAGGATCAGAACTATTATTCAGATGAACTGAATGTACCCTTTTTAAAAAAAGGTCATTAATTATCATGTTACCTGTTCTAGTGAGTCTATGCAGCCATGCCTTTTGCTATACTAGAGGAGTAAGAATGAATATATCCAGTTAGATTCAAGTCTCCCTATAATTGGTAATTATTTATGTGAGAGAGAAAAGGCTGAAAATATATAAAGACTTCCTTGCTAAATGAGAATTAATTGCCAAAGCAAGAGTACATGGCTGGTAGGAAGTCAAAATTTCCATGAAAATGGGATCCTTCAAAGGCAGTTCCATACACTTAGTAGCTGAATCAGGAAGAAAAGTTTGAAGAAATCAATGAAATAATATCCTCTATTTAATGATCCATTTCCAATACTTCTTTTGTAAATCTGAACAGTCAGGATGATGTATTTTAATCAGTTGACTTTAGTATTATTTCAGTCATAGGTATATTTAAAACCTATTCTACTTCTATTATGCAATTAAATTTGTTCTCAAAAATAATGCACAGAGGAAGTTGTAGAAATGTCAATGGAAAATTTCTCGTCTAACTTACAGGAACAGTGACAGGTGAATAAAGTATTGTTAGTTCCACAGTTGTTTTTGTATTAGACTTTCTTACTTAATACAGCATTAATTCTTTAACTTGTAAAGCACATTGCTTTATCTCCTAATGCCAGTGCAAAAAATATAGCTGTATCCAATAGTAAGGGACATCACTGTCATAAAATCTGGAGATTGTTCTCATCCAGACTGATTCTAAATTATTTCCTTAATAAAAGTGAAAGCCCAAAGAGTGTCTATCAAATGGTTCTTAAATGAGAGGTAAAAAAATTTGTCACAGATTAAAGCAATAGAAACAGTGGCAGATTAAACTACTTATTTCATCAGTTCATAACATTTGTTCCTTAAAACAAACAAATAGTTGACTTCAGAAAATGGAGATAACAATATTTATACTATCTTCATTTCCGAAGAAATTTAAGAGCAAAAAGAAAATGTGAATTTGATCCATTGTAATGAAAATGTCTGTGACTGAATATGTAGTTTGAAGGCCTAAACAATATGAAAACTGGCAGATGACTAAGGATTGATCCAAATAGAGACTATCAAAGTGATAAGATTCCATTTCGTGTCATTTGATTTTTATATGATTACTCCACTACCTATCAGTACAGTTCAGTCATTCAGTCGTGTCCAACTCTTTGAGACCCCATGGACTGCAGCACACCAGGCCTCCCTGTCCATCACCAACTCCCGGAGTTTACTCAAATTTATGTCCATTGAGTCGGTGATGCAATCCAACCACCTCATCCTCTGTTGTCCCCTTCTCCTCTTGCCTTCAATCTTTACCAGTATCAGGGTCCTTTCAAATGAGTCAGCTCTTTGCCATCAGATGGCCAAAGTATTGGAGTTTCAGCTTCAACATCAGTCCTTCCAATGAATATTCAGGGCTGATTTCCTTTAGGATGGACTGGTTGGATCTCCTTGCAGTCCAAGGGACTCTCAAGAGTCTTCTCCAACACCACAGTTCAAAAGCATCAATTCTTCAGCACTCAGCTTTCTTTATGGTCCAACTCTCTCATCCACACATGACTACTGAAAAAACCATAGCCTTGACTAGACAGACTTTTGTTGGCAAGGTAATGTCTGCTTTTTATATGCTGTCTAGGTTGTTCATAACTTTCCTTCCAAGGAGTAAGCGTCTTTTAATTTCATGGCTGCAGTCACCATCTGCAGTGATTTTAGAGCCCCAAAAAATAAAGTTTGCCACTGTTTGCACTGTTTCTCCACCTATTTGATATGAAGTGATGGGACTGGATACCATGATCTTAGTTTTCTGAATGTTGAGCTTTAAGCCAACTTTTTCACTCTCCTCTTTCACTTTCATCAAGAGGCTCTTCAGTTGTTCTTCACTTTCTGCCATAAGGGTAGTATCATCTGCATATCTGAGGTTATTGATATTTCTCCCAGCAGTCTTGATTCCAACTTGTGCTTCATCCAGCCTAGTGTTTCCCATGATGTACTCTGCATATAAGTTAAATAAGCAGGTTAAACAAGGCTGACAGTATATAGCCTTGATGTACTCCTTTTCCTATTTGGAACCAGTCTGTTGGTCCATGTCCAGATCTAACTGTTGCTTCCTGACCTTCATACAGGTTTCTCAAGAGGCAGGTCAGGTGGTCTGGTATTCCCATCTCTTTTAAGAATTTTCCACAGTTTATTGTGATCCACACAGTCAAAGGCTTTGGCATACTCAATAAAGCAGAAGTAGATGTTTTCCTGGAACCCTCTTGCTTTTTCGATGATCCAGTGGATGTTGGCAATTTGATCTCTGGTTCCTCTGCCTTTTCTAAAACCAGCTTGAACTTCTGGAAGTTCACAGTTCACGTATTGCTGAAGCCTGGCTTGGAGAATTTTGAGCATTACTTTACTAGCATGTGAGATGAGTACAATTGTGTGGTAGTTTGAGCATTCTTTGGCATTGCTTTTCTTTGGGACTGGAATGAAAACTGACCTTTTCCAGTCCTGTGACCACTGCTGAGTTTTCCAAATTTGCTGAGTTTTCCAAATTGAGTGCAGCACTTTTGCAACATCATCTTTTAGGATTTGAAATAGCTCAGCTGGAATTCCATCACCTCCACTAGCTTTGTTCGTAGTGATGCTTCCTAAGGTTCACTTGACTTCGCACTCTAGGATGTCAAACTCTAAGTGAGTGATCACACCATTGTGGTTATTCGGTCATTAAGATCTTTTTGTACAGTTCTTCTGTGTATTCTTGCCACCTCTTCTTAATATCTTGTTTCTGTTAGGTCCATTCTGTTAGGTCCACCACCTATAGGTTTCTAAACATCTTAAGGGTGAAATAAATGATTATCAAACTTTTATTGTTATTGCTAACATCTTCCTGTTCATTCAGTTCAGTCGCTCAGTTGTATCCAACTCTTTGTGACCCCATGAATTGCAGCACGCCAGGCCTCCCTGTCCATCACCAACTCCTGGAGTTCACCCAAACTCATGTCCATGGAGTCGGTGACGCCATCCAGCCATCTCATCCTCTGTCCTCCCCTTCTCCTCCTGCCCCCAATCCCTCCCAGCATCAGAGTCTTTTCCAATGAGTCAGCTCTTCACATGAGGTGGCGAAAGTATTGGAGTTTCAGCCTCAGCATCAGTCCTTTCAAAGAACACCCAAGACTGATCTCCTTTAGGATGGACTGGTTGGATCTCCTTGCAGTCCAAGGGACTCTCAAGAGTCTTCTCCAACACCACAGTTCAAAGCATCAATTCTTCAGCGCTCA
>NW_011494843.1:2752642-2755968 GCF_000754665.1 Bison bison bison | reverse complement strand
AAGTGATGGGACCAGATGCCATGATCTTAGATTCCTGAATGTTGAGCTTTAAGCCAACTTTTTCACTCTCCACTTTCACTTTCATCAAGAGGCTTTTTAGTTCCTCTTCACTTTCTGCCGTAAGAGTGGTGTCATCTGCATATCCGAGGTTATTGATATTTCTCCTGGCAATCTTGATTCCAGCTTGTTCTTCTTCCAGCCCAGCATTTCTCATGATGTACTCTGCATATAAGTTAAATAAGCAGGGTGACAATACACAGCTTTAACGTACTCCTTTTCCTATTTGGAACCAGTCTGTTATTCCATGTCCAGTTCTAACTGTTGCTTCCTGACCTGCATATAGGTTTCTCAAGATCAGGCATGTAAAATTCAACATCATCATAGAACAAATTGTCAGTGGAAAGTGTTGACTTAGCTCTAATTTCATCACTTTTACTATCATGGATCCTCTTTTTTTTTTTCACTGTGGTTAATAATTTTCAATTACAGAGCTGTGTTTTGTAAGTTGACCTTTAATCATAGAAGAATATGCTTATAGAGATTCAATAAGCCACAAATGACTGCCTGCCCATATCAGTCAGCTGCCATCCTAAGGCTTGTGAACTGAAAGGAAAGGCCCTATCACCTCTCCTTTGAAGTACTGGAGTATACCACCAGTATTTGAGTCTAAAAATTTAAGATCAGCAAATTTTAATCCTCCACATAATACTGCATTGTGTCAGCAGAATGCACTGTTACCATGTCCTGGGGGCAAGAGAAACAACCTCCTGCCACCTCTCTTTCAACCTTCAGGGCTCCCTTCCATGACTTTATACAAGTTTGTCCTCTAACGCCCGAATGGGAGAACATAGATTTTTGACATCAAAATTACCCCTAGCTGTACACAAATAAATTAAGAAGATAGTTTGGTTATCATAATCATGAAATAGTATCTACTGTATATATTAAGCATGGTACTAAGGTGCTTGACATAAATGTACTCATCTTCACAATAACCTTATTCTGCTTCCTTTGATATGATCACATGATTTTTCTTCTGTAGCCATTAATATAATGCACTGGTTGATTTTCAAATATTGAGTGAGCTTTTTATTATTCAAATAAACTCCAGTTAGTCATGATGTTTAATTCTTTCTATATATTGCTGAATTCTATTTTGTCATTGTTTTGTTATGGATTTTTTGCATCTGTATTCTAAAGATATTGATCTATAGTTTTCTTTTTCTTTCTTCCTTTCTTTTTTCTTTCTGCTTTTTGTTTGTTGTACTGTCGTTTTGTGGTTTTGTTCATAAAATGGGAAGCTTTTCCTCCTCTTCTATTATCTGGAAATTAATGCATAGAATTACTGTTAACTCTTATTTAAACATTTGATAGAATAAATAAGATTCATCACATAACATTATCCAGTATAACGATCTGGGCCTAGAGAATTTTTTACTGGGAATTTTTAAATTACCGATGCTAACCTTGATTGTTTCAGGGCTGTTCAAATTATCTAATCCATATTGTGTGAGTTATGGTAGTTCGTTTTTTTTAAGAAAGTGGAATGATCCTAAGGGATGAGATGGGGAGGGAGGTGGAATGGAGGTTCAGGATGGGGAACACATGTACACCTATGGCTGATTCATGTGAACGTAAGGCAAAAACCACCACAACATTGTAAAGTAATTAGCCTCCAATTAAAAAAATTTTTTAAGTGTAGACATTTTAAAAAAAAGAAAGTGGCCCATTTCAAATTTTTTGTAGAGTTATTAGTAGTGTTACTATATTATCCTCATGAAATCTGCAGTCTGTAGTGATATCCCCTTTTTCTTGATTTTGATAATTTGTCTTTTTTTTTTCTTTTTCAGTCTTGCTAGATGTATGTCGATTTTATTGATCTTTTAAAAACAGCTATTTATTTTATTTTGTAGTTAATTTTAAGTTCCATTAATTTCTACACTTTTAATATTTCCTTCTGCTGGCTATTTTTCTAAGCTATTGAGGTAGTATCTCAATTATGGACTTAAGGTGTTTTCTTTTCTAGTATATGCACTTTAGCTTTGTTTTATGAATTTTCATTTACATTCAGTTCAATATTTTATTTCCCCTGAGACTTCTTCTTTAATCCATGAGTTATTTAGAACTACGTTTTTAGCTCCCAAGTGTTTAAATATTTTCTTTTTATCTTTCTATCATTCATTCCTAGTTTGATTTATTGTGATTGGAGAAAATATTTTGTGTAATTTCAGCTCTTTTAAATTTGTTGCAATTTGTTTTCCAAATCAGGATATAGTCTATCTCAGTGAATATACTGTGGGAACTTGAAAAGAATGTGTATTGTGCTCCTATCAGCTAGAATGTTCTATAAGTGATGATTAGATCTGGTTGGTTGATGTATTGTTGAATTTTTCTTTTTCTTCATAATTTTCAGTCTAGTTCTTCTATCAATTGTTGAGAGGAGCATGTTGAAATCTCCAACTGTAGCAATCAGTTCAGTTCAGTCACTCAGTCATGTCCGACTCTTTGCAGCCCCATGAACTGCAGCACACCAGGCCTCCCTGTCCATCACCAACTCCTGGAGTTTACCCAAACTCATGTCCACTGAGTCGGTGATGCCATCCAACCATCTCATCCTCTGTCATCCCCTTCTCTTCTTGCCCTCAATCTTTCCCAGCACCAGGGTCTTTCCAAATAAGTCAGCTCTTTGCATCAGGTGGCCAAAGTATTGGAGTTTCTGCTTCAACATCAGTCCTTCCAGTGAATACCCAGGACTGATCTCCTTTAGGATGGACTGGTTGGATCTCTTTGCAGTCCAGGGGACTCTCAAGAGTCTTCTCCAACACCACAGTTCAAAGGCATCAATTCTTCGGTGCTCGGCTTTCTTCACAGTCCAACTCTCACATCCATACATGACCACTGGAAAAACCATAGCCTTGACTAGACGGACCTTTGTTGGCAAAGTAATGTCTCTGCTTTTCCATATACTATCTAGGTTGGTCATAACTTTTCTTCCAAGGAGTAAGTGTCTTTTAATTTCATGGCTGCAGTCACCATCTGCAGTGATTTTGGAGCCCCCCAAAATAAAGTCTGACACTGTTTCCACTGTTTCCCCATCAGTTTGCCATTAAGTGATGGGACCAGATGCCATGATCTTCATTTTATGAATGTTGAGTTTTAAGCCAACTTTTTCACTCTCCTCTTTCACCTTCATCAAGAGGCTTTTTAGTTCCTCTTCACTTTCTGCCATAAGGGTGGTGTCATCTGCATATCTGAGGTTATTGATATTTCTCCCGGCAATTTTGATTCCAGCTTGTGCTTCTTCCAGCCCAGCATTTCTCATGATG
>NW_011494843.1:2739560-2752542 GCF_000754665.1 Bison bison bison | reverse complement strand
TAAATAAGCATGGTGACAATATACAGCCTTGACGTACTCCTTTTCCTATTTGGAACCAGTCTGTTATTCCATGTCCAGTTCTAACTGTTGCTTCCTGACCTGCATACAAATTTCTCAAGAGGCAGGTCAGGTGGTCTGGTATTCCCATCTCTTTCAGATAGTACCATAATTTTACTTCATCATCAAACATAATTTTGAAAATTCAAGAAGAGAAAGAAAGCTCATTTTATTTACCCATATATTTGCTTGTCATGTTCTTTCTCCTTTCCTAATGTTCCAGGTTTCTTCTTTCATCATTTTTTTGTTTAGAAAATTCCTTTAACCATTTTTAGGATAAATCTAGTGGTGACAAATTCTCATTTTCCTCATCTGAGAATATTTCAGTTTTTCTTTGATTGCTGAAGAATATTTTTCAAGAGTATAGGATGTTGAGTTGACAGTTCTTTTTCTTCAGTACTTGAAAAATATTGTGGCACTTTCTTCTGTCCTTCATGGTCTTTGATGAGATATCCAGTGTAATTCAAATTGTTTTTCCTCTATGGGTAAGAATGTCATGTTTCTCAAGCTGCTTTTGAGATATTTTTCTTTCTCTTTAGTTTTCAGAAGCTTAATTATGATGTGAATGTGCATTGATTTCTTTGTGTTTACCCTGTATGGGATTTCTCTTAAATCTATAGGACTATCTGCTTCTTAAATCTATAAGACTTTCCTTTTGTCAAATTTCAGAATTGTTCTGCCATTATTTCTTTTAATTTTTCAGCCTGACTTCTTTCTCATCTGTTTTGACAATATTACTGTTGGAACCTTTGATTGAGTCTCTGGGACTCTGTTCATTTTTTTTTCTTAGTGTGTTTTCTCTTTGTTACAGACTGGATAATTTCTATCATCCTTTCAGTTTTTTTTTGTTTTTTTTTTCTCTTTGTTCTCTACATTATAATGTTAAGCCCATACACGGAGCTTTTCAGTTATTATATTTTCTAACTGTAAAATTTCCATGTGTTTCTTCTTTACATTTTCTGTTTCTTAACTAAGACATTATATTTCTTTGGTGGGTTTCTGTTCTTTTATTTCTTTCAAGCATGTATGTAATTAATCACTGAAGCATTCTTATTGTTGTCATAAAAATCTTTTCAGTTAGTTCTAATTTCTGTCATCTCAGTGTTAGTATCTATTGTTGGTGTTGTTTTGTTTTTTTTCATTGTTTGAGATCTTCCTTGTTCTTGGTATGGTTAAAACCTAGACATTTTCATACTATGTTACCAAACTCTGAATTATATTTAAATCATCTGTTGCAGCTGGTCTTTTCTGACACCACTCCTGTTGCCTCGTTTTGGCCAAGTTGGGGTACAAGTCCAATTTTTTCATTTAGAATCCAGTGACACCTGAGGCAAAGTCTCCTCATTTTTGTTACAGGATTGAAGTTCCATCTCCCAGAAGGTCTCCACTGATACCTAAGTGAGAGTAGCCTCATTGTACTTAAGTGATGGAGAAAATCCTGACTGTCCACTGAGACCTCTCTAACCACCCTAATGTGAAGGTAGAGAAGTGCCTCATTGCTGCTGGGTTGGGGTGTGAGTCCATGCTCCTTGTGTGGTCTCCACTGACACCATTGGGTGGCAAGTGGCTCACTACTGGCCAGTGGGGATGCACGCACTGACACCTCACTCGGCCTTCTCTGACACCACCCCAGCAGAAGTGTTGTGTCTTGTTAAATCCTTATGAGGGTAGATATCTCCTCTTCCCACTTGGTCTTTGCTGGCATTGTCATGGTGGGACCACAGTCCTTTCCATGGTGTTTGGCTATAATAGAGCAATTGTTATCTAAAAGTTTTCTGTCTTGCTAAGCTGCCCTTTTTCCTTTGTCCTATGGCTAGAAAAAATAGGCTTTGGTTGGGGCTTTCCTCATCTATACTGGTTGGCATTTTGGGGATGTCCACTTTTTCAAGTTCTAGTCCGGGATATATGACAAAAAAAATAAAGCCTGAGACATTTACTACCATGTTGTTACTTGGTCCTTTGCCTCTTCAGTCTGTGTTCCAGAGTTTTCCTATATTTGTTTATTTATAATGTCCAGTGTTTTTCATTGTTCTTAATGGAGGGAATAAGGAAACGTATGTCTACTTCATCTACTTGAAGCAAAAATCCTACTGTCCTGATTTCTAACACTTAACCCTATGTGTAAAAAAAAAAAAAGGTACTGCAGAGTATATGTTTTAGATTGTAACTGATAGAACTGTTTTGTTGTTGTTGTACAAAATTATTGAAACCAACTCATTTAAATGAGTACTGCTGTTTCCTTTAAATCAGTTACTTAATTATTCCTTGTAGATGTTTCTGTGTTGCTGACATTGCTCCCAAATATCTTTATAACTCTTTTGAACTTAATTTTAGAAAATGAATTGTATCCATTTGAGTATTCTCAGTGGCATAAATTTTCATCCTTTGAGGTTGTGTTTAATTTTTGGAAGCAATTACAAGTGGTCCAAGAGCCAAGATGAGTAGTAAAACAGATAGCCAAATTGAGTAATACACTTGTCAGTCTTTTCTAAGAAAATAGTGTGAACCACAACTTGATGTAGTGAAAAAATATCCTCTATTTTATATCATTCAAAACCCCCCAAACACTTCAAATTTCCACAGAATAACGAGCTGTGAGATAAATTGCATATGAACAGTGCCATTTGGTATCAAATCACATTTTTTTTCTGTGGCTTTGACATAAATATTTCCTTTGGATGTTTGGAGTTTTTCTCTGTAAACCTTGACAGTATGTTTTTGGGTCAACTTGAAAACATCATATTCCATACTATTCTCCTCAAATACATGTTATTCTGTTCAACCTCCCCTTGAAAGTTCAAAACAAATGTCAAATCTTCTCTATTTCTTTTTATCATTCAAAATGTGCAACTCAACCTTTATAGAAAACTTCATGTTCAAATTCTCCTTCAGTATGAGTCAATGTTCTCATAGCTAACCCTCTACTTGAACAAATCCAGTCTCTTGACATTTTCTACATTTTCATCAGTCCTTTATACTTTTTCATGAGCATCCTTATTACTTTCTCAAGCCTCTGTGCCATTCAGAAAAACTTCCTCTTTATAGTCCCTCCACACCACAATTGTTCCATTAGATGTCTTGTGTCATTTATGTTTGGTTAACTTCACATAAAATTAGTGTTAATTCTTTGCTTTCTATAGCTGTCATTACCCATCCCCATTTATTGCACCCTGTAGCCCCAGTAGAGGGTGAAAGAACTGCTGCTGATGTGAGCAGAATCATTTTACAGAATGTTCCTTCCATGCCCAATTTATGTTTTGCCAAGCCATCTGAGAACATAAGCATTATTATTTTACAATCATGAGAAGATTGCTAAATACACAGAGCATCCTCCTATTTGCTTAAGTATAAAGTTCTAAGTCACATACATAGGGTCTAAAATTAGATAATAGACCTAATTCAAAAAGTAGAAATGGGTCTTTAGCAAATTAAAGGACTGCTAAAGAAATTTGATATACCCTTCCTCAACAACCTGATACTTTAGTTCCTTTTTGTGGTTCCTTTTCATTTCATAGTTCAACTATTGGAGGGAGAGAGACAATTTGGGGGAAAATGTTGTTGCACTATAATTTTGCATTTAAGAACATGCACTCTGATTGTCAGACAGCCTTGGTTCAAATCCTGGTCCAGCCAGTTTCCCAGTTGTGCAAATTACTTGGGACAGTTACTTAACCTCTCCAAGCCATAGTTTCCTCCTCAGTAAAATTAAATAATAACAGCTAATAATAATTAATCCCTTAATACTATTGTAAGGGTTAAAGGAGATAATATGTATAATGTAAGTTTTAGCACATTGTCTGGCACCTAGTGTTTGGATGATAGCCATTGTTAGAAGTTACAGTGCCAGTTATTAAAGATGTTAAGTATGATATGGTGCTTGCCCTCAAAGGCTTCAAATCAAAGCATAATTAAAGCTCAAACTTTCCAATCAGAAGGCTATAATATAATATGTTTTAAAACTATAGCATACAGTTTTTTACCCTTGAGTAGACCATTATCAGAATATTCTAATCAATGAAATTGTGGCTAAGCAATCATTATTGATTATCTTACGTGAATTATGCTCATGGGACTCGAGCTATGTTCTGGATCCCCTCTAAATTTTGGGGGGTATAAAAATTCTTTTCTTGTCTGTCACTTTGAATTAAACAGCCAGTCTTCCTCTTTCCCACTGGCTCAAGCACTAACTGAAGACCCATAAATACTAAATCAATGGAGACAAGAAGCGGATATAAAGTCAATTGATTGTTTACTAGTCAAGCCAATCAGTCTTAGTCAGCCTATACCCCCAGCTCCTCTAAGGCCAGGAAACCATTTTCTCCAAGTAACTCAGCAGGCCAGTGAGTTCATTCAGAGTACAGTAGCTCAAAACATGATCCTGGGCTTATCATGGTTTTCCTCTCCTACCTAACAAGAGAACATGAAATTCCGTGGAGGTATGAGAGAATGGAATTTGCAAAAATGAAATACTTGACCAAAAGTGTGTTCAGTCTTCTAGAATGGCTGAGAAAGTTGTGACATCTTTCATTGAGATTTCTGAGAAGGGACTAGATATATTAGAGAAATACACATTTGCCTATTATGAGTTTATCTTAGTTGTGCTTATGATGTCATGGTTTTGTGATTCTTGGTATGATAACTGTTTTGATATTGTGCTGTGTTTGATATTGTGCCTGAAACTTCTTTTTGCATCTTTTTCTCCAATTTCTCGTGACTGAAATATCTTTACTATTTTTGAATGTAAAAAAAAAATTGTACATGATAAGACAATCAGTTGGATACCTAAAATGTAATCAAATGATTTTTTACTTTGCCTTGCATATTGCCAAATAGTAATTTTTAATATTTTCTTAGCTGAAATACCTGTTGTTTGAAATCAAACAGCATGCCTTCCCTCTCCAAATGATTTTCCAATGATCACTGTCATCTCCTTATATCCCTTATGTAGCTCTTCTTTAAGAACTTTAATGAAGTCATCTTTTCCTTGAATACTTGTTAAATAAATTTTCCTTGTTCCTCCAATCTGACTTTTTCATAGTAATCAAAAATCTTGATTAGTCAGGAAAATTCACAAACTTTTATAACTAATGAATTCTTAGTTTTAAATTCTTACTTTTAAATTCCAAATTGCCTACCCTTAAAACATCAATAAGAAAGATAATGAATTCAGAAAGTAATCCCTCAGATCCTTTCATAATGATGGTGTAGTACCAAGCACAACATTAAAATATAGTTTCAAAAGTATTAAGGATGAGCATTCATTTCCCAAGTTAGACCTCCACATTAAACCATACTTAATTTTAAAAGGCATGTTGTAGGGGACTTTGCTGATGGTCCAGTGGTTAGGACTCTGCCCTTCCATTGCCGGGGGCATGGGTTCGATTCCTGGTTGGGGAACTAAGGTCCCCACAAGATGCCTGGTACAGCCAAATCAATCAATCAATCAATAAAAGGCATGTTCTGGTTATCAACTCACAAACAGAACTGCCTTCTTGGAAGGAAAGATGTCAAGTAGAATGACTCAAGAAACCCATGCTAGAGTGAAGGTGAGAAAATGGAGTGAACAAAAACTGGATTAGATATTGTTTCATGTAAAGATTGGAGACCAAACTTTCCCATGCCCTTTCTCCTCTAGCAACTACGCTTGTTAAAGTTGCTCAGTCTCCCAACTCTTTGCGACCCCAAGGCCTATACAGGCCTTGGTATTCTCCAGGCCAGAATACTGGAGTGGGTAGCCATTCCTATCTCCAGGGGATCTTCCCAACCCAGGGATCGAAACAGGACTCCCGCATTTTTCAGGCAGATTCTTTACCAGCTAAGCTACCAGGGAAGCCCAAGAATACTGGAGTAGGTAACCTATCCCTTCTCCAGTGGATCTTTCCAACCCAGGAATCGAACTGGGGTCTCTTGAATTGCAGGTGGATTCTTTACCAGCTGAGCTACCAGGGAAGCAACCACACATGGATTGATAAATGATCGCTGTTGCTTTAAATGGGGTACTGATGAATCTCTGAAAGCTCATGTCAAGATCTGCATGCAGAGCTCATTTTAAAGACCTTTGCATAACTGGGCTTCCCCTATGGCTCAGCTGGTAAAGAATCTGCCTGCAATGCGAGAGACCTTGGTTCAGTCCCTGGGTTGGGAAGATCCCCTGGAGAAGAGAACAGCTACCCACTCCAGTATTCTGGCCTGGAGAATTCCATGGACTATTGGTCCATGGGGTCACAAAGAGTCGACAGGACTGAGCGACTTTCACTTCACTTGCACAACTAGTGCCTCTACAGGCTAGACACAAGAAATCCACGTGATTAATTTTAATGGAATTTAAAGATTCCAAAAAAAGTATTCTTGTTCTAATAATAGAAAAAATTAATAAATATCGATTATACTCACCAAAACAAGCTTCCTATACATATGTGTGGCATAAAGACAAATATGGAATTCAATTCTTTTGCTTCAGAATTAGGAATTAGTTTCTATCATTTCCCCCAGTGTTTCACATATTACATTTCTCTCCCTGCCATTATTCAAAATGAAATGCCAGATGGTTCACCTCTTTATTTTTTAAGTTGTGACTTTTTCTTCTTGAAATTTTTCAGACTGAACTTTGTTCCCTTAATAATGGGGGTTAAAATCACCTTTGATAAGCCATCAGATGACTACGAATGTATTTAATGTGACCTTGCTCTGATATTAACATTTTCACAGACCACAGAAGGCAGACCCTTACTGGTTTTTCATTATCCTTTCCTGCCGTGGCTGAAAGCCCAAATGATGCCACTTTACTGACTCTGTGATCTTTTTTCCCCCCTACTTTAATGACATCTTTCAACACCACAAATCTTCTGACAGATTATCTTCTCCACAGGCAGGCAGCCACATCCAGACCTTGATGGGCTCCCAAAGCCTTCAGCATCGTAGTCGGGAGCAGCAGCCGTACGAGGGAAACGTAAACAAAGTGACCATCCAGCAATTTCAGTCGCCATTGCCCATTCAGATCCCCTCTTCACAGGCCACTCGGGGACCTCAGCCCGGACGGTGCTTAATTCAAACTAAAGGGCAAAGGAGTATGGATGGATATCCAGAGCAGGTGAGAGGACTTCTTATAACTGATGAATTTCTAGGAAATGTTTGGGTAAGTCCCAGCAGTCCGTGGTTTGCCTTTCCTCATTAATGTAGCTTGAGACACGTTCATGCGTCACCATGTTGAATGGATTGAAGCCCTCTTTGTAGCGATTTTACTGTCATTTTCAGTGGTTAAGATCTACAACATATAGTAATTGATGGTTGGTTAAAATGCCCATTTCACATAGAGAAAAATTGATGAATTGGGATAGTTTTTCTGGTTTATCCTGCACCTTCTTCTACCTACTCTCAACTCTGATTTAGCTTTTCAGCACAGCTTTTGAATGTTACAAAGTGCTTCAGTGAATTAGGTGTATTAACCAAGGCTTTGGTGAAATTAACAGTGTATAAAGTAAACTGTATATTCCTTTCTATTTATGGGAATTTTTTTTTTAGATTTTGTCTTCTAATTGTTGAATAACACAGAGATAAATCTTTGCTATGATCAAAATGATAAAGCAGTTATGAGGGAAACATTCCCGAAATGCTCCAAAAGCTATTGATAAATACCATGTAGTAAAAAAAAAAAAAAAAAAAATTAGCTGCTCTTCTGACCTACCTAAAATTAGGATTTGGTTTTCCATTGTAAAATCTTATTTTCTTCCTTGAACATTGAATAGGCTCTCATCTTTTGAGTCATATTAAGCTTAGAAAGACAACAAGATCTTAATACTCTCAGAAAATTAATTTCCCTTATTTCATTCTGCAGATAATAAGGCAAAGCTCCTACTGACTTCACTAACCCCTTAATATGGTTTGTAAAGGTTTCACTTTATTATTGCTTACTCAAAGCTTCACAAATCACCCTTCTCATTTTCTAAACATATCAAATAAGATTATCTTCATTCTCCAGCTTTTTCCTTTATGCTATTAACAGTCATTTATTATTTGGATCCCAGCTGCTCTAGAAATCTCCTGTGTTTCCTAATACCCTTCTTGAACCTGAGATTATATATTAATCATTCTCAGAATCATGGGTTTTTTATGATAATTTTCTTCCTATCTTGCCTTGATCTAGGCCAAGTGTTAGATTTAAGGTAAAATAAAGCAGACAGATATCTTTAATCAGGTAATGAGTTGAGGTTTTCTAATTCTCTAGAGATTTTTAAAAGTTAATAAAGTTTTAAATTATGCTTTACCACAGGCATCTTAGGTTAAAAATTGTTCATATCCTCTTCACTACAAATACTATAACTTCAATCTAATTCTCTGATTTAATTATTCCTGTTGTTAGCAGGCATAATTAATAAAATAAGTTATTACAAAAGTTCTTTCTCCCACAGTCAGCACATTTAAATCCACTGAGATCAATGCCTTCTGTTTCACCTACTTTTAGTGATAGGGTTAGTATTGTTATTTGTTGTTTAATTGCTAAGTCCTGTCTGACTCTTTTGCGACCCCATGGACCACCGGGCTCCTTTGTCCATGGGGTTTTTCAGGCAAGAATACTGGAGTGGATTACCATCTCCTTCTCCAAGGGTTAGTATTAGCATGCAGTTATTCTGAACATTCTAAATTTAAAGGCCTTTTAGCGTTATTACTCCAAACATACATAAATTGTATAGCTTGACTTAATGAGAGGATTACTGTTTTAATTCACATAGTTATTAAATTTAAAACATCATAAAGAATGCATTTATAGTCATTGAAAGTGTTTTGCAGCTCTAAAAACATGAGATGTCTTTCAATTTGGGAGGTGAAAACTTAAACATTCAATGTTTACATTAAGGAAAGTACTTAAATGTAATTACTTTTTAAATTCCCAGGTTTTTTTCTGCCTTGGTTTCAGGCTGAAATGGTTTGGAATGCTGAGATAAAAACTTTGGAATGAACATGAGGAAGTCTAAGGAGACTTTAAACAAATAGTACTAGTCCCCAAACGATGCCCCCCCCTTTCCCTGAGTTACAAATCCAGAGACAGTTTCTCAAAACATTTTTTATGATGCAGACTAATAATTATCCACTACCAGCAACCCACTCCAGTGTTCTTGCCTGGAGAATCCCATGGACGGAGAAGCCTGGTAGGCTGCAGTCCATGGGGTCGCACAGAGTCGGACACGACTGAAGTGACTTGGCAGCAGGAGCAGTGGCAGGCTGACACATAGTCATCCTGGCTCATTACAATGTGCATCTCTTCCCAACTCCACCTTCAGTGACATCACACTGATAAATTGAAATTGTGAGGATAATTACACTAGGGAAATCAGCAAACACTACAAACCAGGGCCCTGACCTTCTCTCAGCCAGCTCTTAAACATTTTCCAGCACATCACCAACTACTACACTGTTTTTTTCATATCTGCCTTTTTCTAACCTCTCCACTTCTTCATTCAGCTCTACAAGGGGTCCCCAATCTTTTTGGCACCAGGGATTGGTTTCATGGAAGACAATTTTTCCACAGACCTGGGTGGGGGGATGGTTTGGGGATGATTTGAGCACAGTAGACTTCACACTCCTGTGAGAATCTAATGCCAAAGCTGATCTGACAGAAGACGGAGCTCAGGTGGAAACGTGAGCAACGGGGAGTGGTTGAAAATACAGATGAAGCTTCACTCGTTCATCTGCCACTCACCTCCTGCTGTGCAGCCCAGTTCCCAGTGGGCCACGGGCCAGCACCAATCCATGGCCCGGGGGCTGGGGACTCTTGCGCTATAGCATTCAAAGAATGCTAGAATACTAGGAATAGGTCTCAGAATTTGGAGTTTGAGTTTAACGGTACCTTTTACTAAAGTGTGTGATTCTGGCCAAGCCTTTAACTTTTTCATGAGGTTCTGTTTTTCTCCTTATAAAATGAGAACATTACCACCCACCAACAACACTCAAAAAGTTTTGGGGACAGTCAAATGATTCAATTTTACACACACACAGGCACATGCAAAATAAGTTTGGCACTAAAGAAATTGGAAACAAAAAAAATAGAAATATAAGATTTTAAGGATTAAAATACTAGATGCTGCTTAATGATTATCAGTACCAACCTCCCTATACAGGTAGAAAACAAACAAAAAGAGGCTGAGGAGATTATATAATTCACTCTCATAATAAGAATACTTTATGTATTCTTTACATTCCTAAGTCATTTTTCTTTTGAAAACTCAGACCTCTCTAATATATGTGCGTATGCATTAAAAGCAAGACGTTTTCTGTATTTAGCAAGAAAAAATGGAGGAGAATATTTAAAACATTTAAGATTCTGTATAGTTTCACATGAAAATTATAGAGCAGTGATTGAAGTGCAAAGACCCAGGAAGTAACTGACAATTTCTAACATGGGTTTTAGACATATAAATCAAAATACTGTATCTTCATAATACATTTCTAGTGGTGCATTAAAAAGACCAGTAAAACAGTTTTCTTAAGTGATTACAGCAACAGTGTAAAATTTGATCAAGTACTGTATAGAAAAAACCTAAGTCATTCATAATTTTTAAGTGCAAGGAGACATCATAAAAATAGTACCAATAGATATGCTAGGTTGGAGATTTTTACTTTTACAAAATAATCACTTGGGATATCCCTGGTGTAGCAGTGGATAATGCTTAATTATAATTCTTCATTAAGATTCTAATTCTTAATAATCATCCACCTGCCAATGCAGGGGACATGGATTCGATCCCTGGTCTGGGAAGATTGCTCATGCTGCAGAGCAACTAAGCCTGTGAGCCACAAATCCTGAGGCCCACACACCTAGAGCCGGTGCTGCCCAAGAGAAGCCGCTGCAGTGAAGAATGACCCTGCTAGCCACAACTAGAGGAAGCCCACACAAAACAACGTAGACCCAGCACAGCCATAAATAAATGAATAAATAAAAACTTTTTTAAAAGTAATCACTTATTGGAATGCTATAGGTATAAATGACACAACCAATTACAATGAATCTACATTTTTTTTTTAATTCAGGGAAGAGAAGTCTGAATGAAAATAGGAAAAGAAGGGACAACAGTTGCCATATATTAAGTGCCTACAGTATTCTTGCCTGGAGAATCCCAGGAACAGAAGAGCCTAGTGGGCTGCCGTCTGTGGGGTCGCACAGAGTCAGACACGACTGAAGCGACTTAGCAGCAGCAGCAGCATGCCATTTATATTACATATAGTGTGTCTGTGCTATATATACCAGGTACCTTGCACACAGGCCTGGCTTCAGGATGTGTGATCTGTAGAGCTGCACCAAGTCCTGCACTTGGATGGGCCCTGCACTTGGTTTAATGCTCTGCTGTCACTAACTTGTAATTCTTAATAATCATTAAACAAGGAGTCTCATGTTTTCATTTTGCATCAGGCCACACTAATTATATAGCTTGTTCTGATTACATATACTCTTGCACTTAGTCCTCACAATAATCTTACTACTTTTTATAAATGAAGACCAGGGCACAAAGAAAATAATTTGTAAGAGGTATAAGTGGTCAAGCTGAAATTTTAACCCAGGGCTGTCTAACCCAGAACCCAAGCTCTGTGTGTCAGTTTTACTTTAAATTAACCATATGAATCAGATACTTGCTGTGGCCTCAGTGTCCCCTTCCGTCAAATAATATTAATAGAACCTGTTTCAACTACAGTTCAGAGTTTTAGAACTGCTTTAAGTTCAGTTCAGTCACACAGTTGTGTCCAGCTCTTTGCGACCCCATGAATCGCAGCATGCCAGGCCTCCCTCTCCATCAGCAACTCCTGGAGTCCACCCAAACCCACGTCAATTGAGTTGGTGATACCATCCAGCCATCTCATCATCTGTCGTCCCCTTCTCCTCCAGCCCTCAATCTTTCTCAGCATCAGGGTCTTTTCCAATGAGTCAGTTCTTCACATCAGGTGGCCAAAGTATTGGAGTTTCAGCTTCAACATTTGTCCTTCCAATGAACACCCAGGACTGATCTCCTTTAGGATGGACTGGTTGGATCTCCTTGCAGTCCAAGGGACTCTCAACAGTCTTCTCCAACACCACAGTTCAAAAGCATCAATTCTTCTGCACTCAGCTTTATTAATAGTCCAACTCTTGCATCCATACATGACCACTGGAAAAATCATAGCCTTGACTAGATGGACCTTTGTTGGCAAAGTAATGTCTCTGCTTTTGAATATGCTATCTAGGTTGGTCATAACTTTCCTTCCAAGGAGTAAGCGTCTTTTAATTTCATGGCTGCAATCACCATCTGCAGTGATTTAGGAGCCCCAAAAAATAAGTCTGACATTGTTTCCACTCTTTCCCCATCTATTGCCATGAAGTGATGGGAGGATGCCATGATCCTAGTTTTCTGAATGTTGAAGCCAAAAAGTTTAAGCCAACTTTTTCACTCTCCACTTTCACTTTCACCAAGAGGTTCTTAGGTTCTTCTTCACTTTCTGCCATAAGGGTGGTGTCATCAGCATATTGAGGTTATTGATATTTCTCCCAGAAATCTTGATTCCAGCTTCTGCTTCCTCCAGCCCAGCGTTTCTCATAATGTACTCTGCATATAAGTTAAATAAGCAGGGTGACAATATACAGCCTTGACATACTCCTTTTCCTATTTGGAACCAGTCTGTTGTTCCATGTCCAGTTCTAACTGTTGCTTCCTGACCTGCATACAGGTTTTTCAAGAAGCAGGTCAGGTGGTCTGGTATTCCTATCTCCTTCAGCATTTTCCACAGTTTATTGTGATCCACACAGGCAAAGGCTTTGGCATAGTCAATAAAGCAGAAATAGATGTTTTTCTGGAACTCCCTTGCTTTTTCAATGATCCAGTGGATGTTGGCAATTTGATCTCTGGTTTCTCTGCCTTTTCTAAATCCAGCTTGAACATCTGGAAGTTCACGGTACACGTAT
>NW_011494843.1:2738331-2739187 GCF_000754665.1 Bison bison bison | reverse complement strand
TCCTCTATTTCTTTGCATTGATCACTGAGAAAGGCTTTCTTATCTCTCCTTGCTATTCTTTGGAACTCTGCATTCAATTGGGTATATCTTTCCTTTTCTCCTTTGCTTTTACCTTCCCTTCTTTTCACAGCTATTTGTACAGCTTCCTTAGACAGCCATTTTGCTTTTTTGCATTTCTTTTTCTTGGAGATGGTCATGATTCCTGTCCCTTGTACAATGTCACGAACCTCCATCCATAGTTCATCAGGCACTCTGTCCATCAGATTTAGTCCCTTAAGTCTATTTCTCACTTCCACTGTATTGTCATAAGGGATTTGATTTAGGTCATACCTGAATGGTCTAGTGGTTTTCTCCACTTCCTTCAATTTCAGTCTGAATTTGGATAAGAAGTTCATGATCTGAGCCACAGTCAGCTCCCAGTCTTGTTTTTGCTGACTATATAGAGCTTCTCCATCTTTGGTTGCAAAGAATATAATCAATCTGATTTCGGTGTCGACCATCTGGTGATGTCCATGTGTAGAGTCTTTTCCTGTGTTGTTGGAAGAGGGTCTTTGCTATGACCAGTGCGTTCTCTTGGCAGAACTCTATTAGCTTTTGCCCTGCTTCATTCTGTACTCCAAGGCCAAATTTGCCTGTTACTTTATGTAGATGGAATAGGTACTGACTGGAACTTACATGAACATGTCCAATGCTTTAAAAAGCAAAAATACTCAACAAATGGAAAGTTTATTATCAATAAAAATTTACCTCTGTATCCCTTAGTGTGGCCTAAAGAGCTAATGAGTTTCTAATATGATTAAAGTGAGTTCCATATACCCCTGAAAATACATAATAAATTCTGCTACCAATGATATTG
>NW_011494843.1:2713207-2738221 GCF_000754665.1 Bison bison bison | reverse complement strand
TAAATGAATGTCACTTTGTAGCTAGCCAGCACACTTAACTTTTTTTAACCTTAAAGAAGCACTTAGTAAACTTTGATTTTCCTCCTGAATGATGAAACTATCTCAAGTTTCAAACTACCCTTCACAATAAGACAAGGCAAAATATCTAAGAATTCTAATTTAATACACTTATTTTTACATATTAATTTTTCATAGAAATTAAGTAGAAAGTCTGTTTTCAACTCTATAATTAACATAAAATATATGAAAGTGATTTTTTTTAACATAAATTTGACATATATTAAAAGCATGTAGGACAGAGTCCACAAGTTCCTAGCTAAGACAGCGGTGAGATTCAACGACATACAGTTACTCACGGCACAGGGTGTGCTCCACATGTGCACCTGGCAAGGCGGTGCCACTGTTCACTTCCGGAGCCTCTTCTAATCAGAAGAGCTGGGCTTCTGGGCTTCTCTCATGGTTGGCTGGTGCCTACAGTTCAGTAGTTTTAATGTCATCACTGTGTACAATTTCTTGGGCTGGGGCAGGAAGGTGCCGGTGTGGTCTCGGGCCTCACTCTGAGCAGGGAGGACGGACCTCAGTTATCATAGTCAATAGGTTTCCGGTGGAACCGCAGTCTTCCTCACTTGTTCTTGCTAATGAGAAATTATTAGCTGGCTTCCAGAGAAAGGCCCCACACTCACCTGATGCCTCAGCATCTGTCCTGTTGTCTGCATCCCAGGGCTTGTATTCACTTAGAAGTGAGGAATCAGCCCAAGGAGCCACGTCCTACATGCATTCAGCTCCTGCCAAATCTACAGTATCGAAAGTGATTTTTTAAAGCATAAAGTACTATCCAGATTCAAGGTATTAGCTTCTGTAAACTAGAAATCTGATGTATAATAATGGATATCTTTTTTAACAAATTACCTTCAACAAACTCGTGTGCATGTCACTTGAAGTGCATTATCAGGGAACTCTACTTAGAAAAGGGATTATATAAATGACCCAGTTTTGCTCTTTTTTATGGCTGAGTAATAAATATTCCATTGTATATATGTAACACATCTGTATCCATTCCTCTGTTGGTGGATATTTAGGTTGGAATCTATAAAAATGATATAGATGACCTTATTTTCAAAGAAGAGATAGAGACAGAGGTAGAGAATAAATAAATAGATATCAAGAGGGAAAAGAAAGATGGAAGGAATTGGGAGATTGGGATTGATATATATGTACTATTGATACTATGTATAAAATAAAGAGCTAACGAGAACAACTCTACAGCACAGGGAACTCTATATAATGCATTGTAATGATGTGAATGGGAAGGAAATCCCAAAGGAAAGGGATATATGTATACGCATGGCTGATCCACTTTGCTGTACAGTAGAAACTACACAACATAGTAAAGCAATTGTTTCAACAAACAATAATTAAAAAAAATAAGGGATTATAATGCATAAACTATTTTGATTATTGACAAATATAATAGAGAATCATAGAATTGTATTAAACAATGAGTGAAGAAAAACAGAGTGAAGACTTCACTCCTTCCCATTCCACATGAAAACTCTTAGCCATCATATCCATTTTCTCAGCTCCTCCCTTTGTTTCCCAGTGCAAGTGGCTATTTACCTTATCCTCTTCTTCTCAGTAAAATAATAATACTTTATATCAGTTTTTCTCAACCTCAGCTGTACTTTAGAATCTTCTCAACTTTTTTATTGAAGTATAGTTGATTAACAATATTATTTTAGTCTCAGGTATACAGCATAGTGATTCAGTATTTTGCAGATTATTTTTCATTATAAGTTATTGTAAGATATTGGCTATAATTTCCCATACTATATAATGTGTCTTTGTTGTTTATTTATTTTATACATGATGGTTTGTTTCTGTCAATCCCACACCCCTAATTTATCTTTACCCCCTCGCCTCTTCCCTTTGGTAACCACAAGTTTGTTTCCTATGTCTATGAGTCTGTTTTTGTGTTGCATATATATTCATTTGTATTATTTTTTAGATTCCGCATGTCAGTGATATCCTACAGTATTTATCTATCTCACTTATTTCGTTTAGCATAATGCCCTCTAAGCCCATTCATTTTGTTGCAAATAGCAAAATTCTATCCTTTTATATGGCCTTTTACATTGTGTATATATACTACATCTTCTTTATCCATTTGTCTGTTGATGGGCACTTGGGTCATTTCCAAGTCTTGGATATGGTAAATAGTGTTTCTGTGAAGATAGCAGTTCATGTGTCTTTCTGAATTAGTGTTTTCATTTTTCCTGGATATAGGCCCCGGAGTGGAATTGCTAGATCATATGATAGTTCTAGGCTTCCCTGGTGGCTCAGATGGTAAAAGAATCTGCCTGTAATGCTGGAAACCTGGGTTTGATCCCTGGATTGGGAAGATCCCCTGGAGAAGGGAATAGCAACCCACTCCAGTATTCTTGCCTGGAGAATCCCATGGACAGAGGAACCTGGTAGACTACAGTCCATGAGGTCACAAAGACAGCACTTTTTTGAAGAACCTCCATACTTCTGGAGGGAGGTTGTTCAGGAGCTTTGAAAAACACTAATGTCCCGGCCTCATTCCCAAAGAAACTGATTTCATTAGTCTGAATGTGAGCTGAGTGATAGGAATTTTTGAAACTCCCCAGGTGATTCTATTGTGTAGCTAAGGCTGAGAAGTAATACTTGAGATATTCTACAGCTCAACAATTTACCAGCTGAATAACATATTGTTATTAACACTATTTCGAAGCATACACAATTCATACATAACTTGTTGAATATTTTTAAAAGAAACTGAAATAAACTTTTTCTCTTTTGCAAATGTATAAGTGAAGTGTTAGTCACACAGTTATGTCCGACTCTTTGCGACCCCATGGACTATAGCCTGCCAGGCTGCTCTATCCGTGGAATTCTCCAAGCAAGACTACTGGAGTGGGTTGCATTTCCTTCTAAGGCAAAGCATATTTGTATATATAGAACACATAGACTCCAAAGCATAAATAGGAAAGAAAAACAGCCTGATGCTTCAAATGTTTCAAAATCCTTTCATATATTAACTGATTTCATCAACCAATAATGTGACGGATAGAGCAGTGCCTGTTTTATTGACTAGAAGCCTAAGATTTGAAGAAGCAGAGCTAGAATTAAAATCCAATTTCATGAGTGTACCACATTATGGCCAAACACAGGGATCAAGAGTAAGCTCACACTGGAAGAATAAAAATATAAAAAACTACACTCTAGAGTTTCTGTCTGCCCCAGACAAGAAAGAGGATATACCTGCTAATGAACCTAATACATCAGGATGGCCAGAGCTGCAGAGCTGTCTCGTACCAGGAGTATACATTCAAACTAAAGTTTGTGCCTGAAAGAGGACTTGTAACATTACATTAGAATTATATTAGAATAAGCTCTATGAGTTATACAAAGCAGTTCCCATCCATCATATTCAAGGACAAAAAAAACAAAGCTCAGAAACCCTCCCTGAAGGAGATGCTGTAGTGTACCCCAGAAGAAATCATTTTTAATACTTAATAATATGTGGAACATATAATAATTCATGAAGCAATTGGCTAAGACATGATTTCAGACATTTCTTTAGGTACTCTGATCAGCTGCCTGACGGGCTCACAGGGTTTCCAAGTGAGGCTTTCATCAGTCGGGACCAACTAAAGAAAAAACCATTATTCTGAATGCTTAATAGTTTAATATAAGAAGAAAAACTTGGAAATATTTTGGGGTTTTATTTATGAATTTTTAAATTAAAAGGCAATAATTAAATAAAAATTATAGAAAACAGATATTAAGATGGTTTTAATGTATATTATTTACTCCAATGATTTCAGGGACATCCCATACCTCATCCTGTCCCACTTAAAATACAGCTATTAATTCCTATTTTCCTCATAGAATTTTATTCTTCAGTAATCACTCCAGTGTTCTTGCCTGGAGAATCCCAGGGACGGGGGAACCTGGTGGGCTGCCGTCTATGGAGTCTCACAGAGTCGGACACGACTGAAGCGACTTAGCAGCCGCAGCAGCAACGTTAGTACTGCAATTCTGAAATTACAAATCATAGTGCGACACAAATAATGTCTAACTCATCACAACCAATTCTACAAATTGACTTAAGAATTTTATGCAGTTATTATAGATAGTGGCATTCAGTAAACACTGTAGTAGGAATCAGAAGGCCTCTCTCAGTGTTCCACTAAGTATATGTGTGGTCTTGGTTTCCGTAAGTGCAAAATGAAGGAAATGAAGTGAATAACCTTTTAAATTCATTTACATACTAAAAAAAATGAGTTTCTATTTTCTAGAAACATACAGAGTTGGCAATTTTTTCCCTGAAAATCTAGAAAATGCTACTAGAAGGATTTTATTCATCAATTTCTCTTTTTTAAAAAAATACTTTTATTTATTTATCTATTTTTGGCTGTGCTGGGTCTTCATTGCTGCGTGGGTTTTTCTCTAAGCTGTGAGGAGCAGGGGCTACTCTCCAGCTGCAGTGCGCAGGTTTCTCGTTGCAGTGGTTTCTCGTGCTGCAGAGCACAGGCTTCAGTAGTTGCTGCACGTGGGCTCAGGAGTTGTGGTTCCTGGGCTCTAGAGCAGGAGCTCAATAGTTGTGGTGCCCGGGCTTAATTTCTCTGAGACATGCAGTATCCTCCCGGATCAGGAATCAATGTCTCCTGAACTGGCAGTTGGATTCTTTATCTCTGAGCCACCAGGAAAGCCCCTATTCATCAATCTTTCTATTAGGATGTTTCTTCAAAAGAGTTAATGAGCAATTTAGTTGGACTTGCATCTCTAATTCACAACAGAAAAAAATAATGAAAACAGAAGGATCAAAAATAGTAATTGTTCTTAAATATTTATATATTTTCTAATTATTATACTTTCTTGAGTCTATTACATAGGCTTCTTAGAAATTCTGGAAATGCAGAGTTTTATGTAGATTTTATATAATTGTTTAGAATTCTTTATCACACAAGCCCTGTTATATAATAACCCATAATACCAGGTACTAAAAGTAAAAGTAGCAGCAAATTTAATTTCAAGCTTAATTGCAGTACCACGAAGCATTCTCTCTACTTCTGTCAAGTCCCATAGTCAGATCCCCATCACCATCTCTCAGCATGTGGCTTGACCTCTTTCTTTAAATTTCTTCACTTGGCTGTCACTATTCTACTGTTTTCCTCTTTCCACACTTTCCTTTTTTTTTCCATTAAGATGTTTCACTCAAGAGTGGGTTCTCTGACCCAGATTTCTTTGTTCTTTTTTGGGGGTATAGTTGCTTTACAATGTTTCTTTTGACCATGCTAAATTTAAGAATCCTTGTAGCTCAGTCAGTAAAGAAACTGCCTGCAGTGCAGGAGACCTGGGCTTGATTCCTGGGTCAGGAAGAGCCCCTGGAAAAGGAAATGGCAATCCACTCTAGCATGCTTGCTTGGAGAATCCCATGGATAAAGGAGCCCTGGCAGGCTACAGTCCATGGGGTCACAAGAGTCAGACATGACTTAACGACTAAACCACCAAAGACAGAAGAGCCTGGTGCCCTACAGTCCATGGGATTGAAAAAGAGTCAGATACGACTTAACAACTAAACAACAAGTTTCAGAAATTCACTGGACATTCAGATTGAGATATCAACAAGTGGGTAACTGAATATAAACATCTGAAGTACAGAGGAGAGGCCAGGGCTAGAGATATTTTTAAAATTTGGAGTCATCCATCCTGGAGCTGAATGAAACCATATAAGTGTGTGTTGTTGTTCAGTCACTCAGTTGTGTCTGACTCTGCAACCCCATGGACTGCAGCACTCCAGGCTTCCCTGTTCTTCACTATCTCCTGAAGTTTGCTGCCTCTTGTCCGTTCAGTTGATGATGCCATCCAAGTGTGTATGGATACAAAAGAGAAGAGGGTCAAAGTCTGAGCACTGAATCACTCTATCATTTAAAGGTCATGAACAGAAGAGGAGCCAATCAAGAAAGAATGCCCAGTTTCTGCTGTACAGTGAAGGGCCTAGCCACTCTTTTTTATTTCTTTATTGGTAGAAAAATAGCTCAAGAGCTTCAAACCCTCTCAGACTTAAAACTAGCAAGATAGAGCAAGATTCTCTTTCCTGAAAATCCCAGTAGGCTTCTCATTTCTCCTATTTGATCAGGTTACCTGCCCATCCTATAATGATATTTTTAGGAGATACTGTGCTTTGTTTTAGGTCTAGATAACATTATTCACTGAAAGAATAGAGACTAAGAATAGAGAAGTGAGTGGTTTTCAAAGAGAATTGGAGATGATAGCTGCCAGACAAAGAATGAATGGCTCTTGAGCAGCAAAAACAGCAGGTATCCACTGAAAGCTTCATAAATACACACTGCTAGCAAAGGGAATGGTCTCTAGAACAAAGCACAGTAAGCAAGTTAACTACAGCATCACCAGGTATCTTTCTGTAACGCAACTCTCTAATCTTGAATTACACCTCACACACATCCATGCATGTGCATGTACACACACATGTTGTTCATGTATATGAACACACAAGGTGCAACAATTTCCTTTATTCTTGTTACTAGGTTTTAGAGCACTGCAAGACCAAATCAGATCACTGGATTCCAGAGATTATAGATTATGATTCACAGAGCCTCACTGCTACATAATAATCCATTTTGTCACTGGCTTCTCCATGACCCAGTATTTTAATTGGAATAAGATCAATATAAACCAGAATTACCAAGTAGTCAAATGATAGAAGCAGACTCCACAAGAAGCAAATGCACCATTTATTGCCAAACTGTTGCCAATATCTTAAGTCAAAAATTTCACTCATTGATATCAGTAACTTGATAGAAAATAGAAAAGCTGATTTTCACTAAATAAGCTATTTATTAGCCTCCTAGATCTGACCTTTTGCTAGAACACCGCATTTCCTCTTGGCTAAACTTCTTTACTTTCAGACTGCTCCTTGAAGTATTCTCTGCTGTTACATTTCATGGCCCCTTTGGGCCTTACCAGACAGGTGGAACTCCTTATATGTGAGATGAGTACTGTCTCTGACATGCTTTATGGGACACAACAGCCGCAACACAATCTATTAACCATAGCATAGCATGCCCAAGAGGAGTCTGGCTTGAGATCAGAATGTATGGCTGTTTGTCACATTTATAAAACCACAGTGTCATCTTTATTATTTCTATTATTTAAAAAATATATTGAAGCAGTTCTTCATATACCTGGCACATATGAAATTTATTTTCCTTAGATTTTTAGTTCTTTCCAGATTGACAATATTATAAAATAGATATAGTCACTACAGGAGAATAGCTGAAAAGTGTTCTCAGCAGTTTACTTTGTAAATAAAATCTGTTGCATATGTTTCCTTTCAGTTTTTATAGTGGTCTGGAGAAAGCCGGAAGTGTGCATACCTTCCACATATTACATTGTAAAATATAAAATTTTCACATTAGAAAAATACAACCCCAATTTTAAATAATTTAATTGGAAATGCACAGATATACTGGAAAATATAAAGGTAAAATATGTAAGTCATGTTTAGTTCCTTTCTTCTCATTTTCTAATTAATGACAAATAACAAAAAAGGACTACTAGGTGAAATGGTATGTTGAATAAATTTCAAATATTCCTTCAAGCTACATCAAGCTGTTATATGTTCATGTTCATAGACAGTGAGCCATTTAAATACAAAACTATTCAAAATCGTAGTTTCTACCACCATATGATAACTAGTTTTAACAAATCTAGATCAACTAAAGGAAAAGTTTTAATTAAATGTATCTTTAAAATAAAACATAGAGTACTTATGATAATTGCAGTTACTTATCATTTAGAAACTGTTCATTAATGACTTCACCATAAAAATCACATTAGTGGATAGTTTTTTGTTCTTGTGCTGCATATAATAGTTAACCATTGTATTTACTATTAAAGAATATGACAGTGAATTAAGGATAATCTCATTAAATGGCCAGTTCCCATTTAATGAGACTTGATGGGAACAAATTGATCCAGTTCCCATCAACTCACGATATATGCTAATTAAGTCAAGAATAGGACTCAAGTTTGCCTTGAACTGTCTAAGAGGTAAGGATTAAATGTACCTTAAAAATAAAGATGTAGAGAACATTTTGGGCATTTGCATTTGCCCGTAAGCAAATTAATAGGCTAAGAAGTGTTGCTGGAGAAAACATTAAACTGATGTTTCAAATCATCTTAAAGAACATTTCCAGTATGATGGAGGTTGTGGTTCAATAGCTAAGTTGAACCTGCTGCTGCTAAGTTGCTTCAGTCGTGTCTGACTTGTGTGACCCCATAGACGGCAGCCCACCAGGCTCCCCTGTCCCTGGGATTCTCCAGGCAAGAACGCTGGAGTGGGTTGCCATTTCCCTCTCCAATGCATGAAAGTGAAAAGTGAAAGTGAAGTCGCTCAGTCAAGTCTGACTCTTAGTGACCCCATGGACTGCAGACTATCAGGCTCCTCTGTCCATGGGATTTTCCAGGCAAGAGTACTGGAGTTGGGTACCATTGCCTTCTCCTACTCTTTCGCAACCCCATGGACTGTAGCCCGCCAGACTCCTCTGTCCATGGGATCTCCCAGGCAAGAATATTGGAGTGGGTTGCCATTTCCTTCTCCAGGGGATCTTCCCAAGCCAGGAATCAAACCTGCGTCACCTGCATTGCAGGCAGTCTCCTGCACTGAAGGCAGATTCTTCACCACTGAGCCACCAGGGAAGCCCTTCCAGTATGTATTTATATAAATACAAAATATATTCTAATGTATTTTTTAATTTTTTTTTTCTTAACTCTTTATTAACCTTTTGCCTGCTAATCTCTGGTAATACTTGCTTCATCCTAGTTTCAGTCCTTGTTCAGTACATTAAAGTTATAAAAGTTTTTTTCCCGTTATGTAATCAAATTATATGCTACCTCTGGGGTTCCCAAGTCTTTCAGTCATCTGGGGTCACCCTGTCCCACTTCAGATGGAAAACTAGCATTTTCTCACAGACCCCCACACACATCCCCAGCTCTGAATCATCAAGAATTCCTAGGTTTTTTATAGTTTCTCTGGGGCAGTGGTCCTCAGTCTTTTTGACACCAGGAACCGGTTTTGTGGAAGCCAGTTTTTCCATAGACAGGGTGGATGGGGGGCAAGATGACTTAAGCATGATTTAAGTGCATTACTTTTATTGTGCTTCTTATTTCCATTATTATCGATCAGTTACACCTCAGATCATCAAGCGTTAGATCCCGGAGGTTGGGGACCCCTGCTCTAGCTCAGTGTTGGCACTGATGTAGCTTCCACTGAATTCTTGATCTGCATCTTTGCATCAACTTTTATAATGGCTGTTAGCTTTACCACCTCCTTACCCCAAGCTGGACCTACTTCTAATGCCATCATTTCATTGGAAAGCATAGGGCTCTGAGGTTTAACAGATCTCATTTATGATGTGGGGCTTCGGGAGGTAGCAGAGCACAGAATACTAGAATATTAGCCTTCACAGTCCTAAATATTTACTGACTCTTCTCTATCACAAACAATTCCTCCATATTTTCTATCTCCTTCTTTTTTCAGTCTTCTCCTCTTTCTTTTAAGACCTGTTAACTGTCTCTTCAGGAGCTGCTGTCAAAACTCTGAACTGTTTTCAGAGTCTTTCTTTTCTCTTTTCTTTCGCCTTCACTCAAACTGTGGCTAAAACTTCACCCCTTTCTCAAATTAAAGCCCTGCTGTATCTAAACAATAGAATTATCTACCCAGGAGATGAATTGTTCCACTCTCCTAGAAAACAATAGCAACTAATTTAAATTACATAGCCATCTTTTCCCTTACTCTACATTTGCAAAATTTCTTTCACTTAGTCACACAGCTCTTTCTAATTAGTCAGAATATATGTGCATTTAAAGTAGATAGTTAAAATAATGCAATTGTTATTGTTAAAAGATTTTTAAGTTTTACAAACTGCTAATCAAAATTTAGTCCTGCACATAGTAATGAATGAACACTTACTCATGTCTGCTTGCTCAGGTAATTTTAAGTTAATTCCTATCATAGTTGATGCCTATAGAAACACTGTTGCTGAAGCTGAAACTCCAATACTTTGGCCACCTGATGTGAAGAGCCAACTGCCTGGAAAAGACCCTGATGCTGGGAAAGATTGAAAGCAAAAGGAGAAGGGGACAACAGAGGATGAGATGGTTAGACAGTATCACCAACACAATGGACATGAATTTGAGCAAACTCCAAGAGATAGTGGAGGACAGAAGAGCCTGATGTGCTACAGTTCATTGGCCCACAAAGAGTCAGACATGACTTAGCAACTGAACATCACCACCAGAGAAATGCTATTTTGTCAGTTTATACTGTCTTTTGTGTCCCAAGCTAACCCTGAGAACTTAAGTGAAATGTGAATCTTTTCTAGTAGGATACAATTATTTGAAGATATTTAGCTTTACATGTATTTGATTACTTTTTTTTATCTTTTTTTACATAGTTTTGTGTGAGAATAGAAAAGAATCCTGGCCTTGGATTTAGTATCAGTGGTGGAATTAGTGGACAAGGAAATCCATTTAAACCTTCTGACAAGGTAAGAAGTGAATTTCTTATTGACAATTTTAATTAGTAAAACACTGTACTGTATCAAAAAAGATTTTTAAAATTTTGCGATTTTACTGTGCTTTAATAAGCTAGCTAACTATGAAACCAGTTAGAAACTTTCTCAGCAAGGAGAAAAAAGAATTCACTGCAGTGATTGACAAATCCTACGAATAAGAAGAAATAAATTTAAGTATCCTTTTGAAAAGGAAGTTCTTTGTTTTTTACTTTTTGTTTTGTTCACCATTGTATATATCTATAAAGGAAGCTACACAGGTAATTTTTAACAATTTGTTTCCAAAAGTTGTAAATCACTTATTTGAGAAAATGTTTTCTCATAGTAACAGAATGAATAAATACTGATTCAACAGGAGGGCAGTAAATTGACATCTTTATATTTAATCCATCATATTTGTAAAGTATTTCACTGATAGGATTGTAGAACTAAAAGACCAGAGAAAAGAGATATCTTGTGAGAACATCAGTTAGCCATGGCAGAGGGATCGGGTCCTCCTCTCATGCTCACCCCCGTTTGCCAAACCATAGGTAAAGGGTAAAGTTTCACCTCCTCCTCCGACTCTAACCTCAACCATTGCCAGATATCCACCATGCTGCTCATGCTCACATTTGGCCTGTCTGATCCCACTGAAGAACACTTGACATTTTTATTAAAAAATGTACCCTGGGCTGCATAATCTGCCCTCTGCCATCAGTGTTTTAATACTCTCAGCTTCTAAACAATTAGTAATTATAATTTGATGATATTGAAACTGTCTGCTTTTGACCTCATCAAATTTAACTGCATTAAGCGACATCGTAAAACTTTGGGTGATGAAGAAAGACAGAAATTACATATAAGTAAAACCTCCACAGGCTCTTGACTTACTTCTGAATCACATGCTGGTGCAGACCTTTTCAATGTGCCACTCTTATAAAGGTAACCCACATATCAGTTTCTGATAGAAAAAACCTATTTCTGAAAAAACGTGTATGCTCCTACTCTGGAGATTTCCATAGCCTTTAATCCCTTATTTTCCTCCACTTCTCCCACTCTTTTTGTTTCCTACCATCCATTATGCCCTTCTTCTTTTTCTTTTTGAAGAAGAAGAAGAGTTTGGACCAAGAGGAAGAATTATTCTTACTGTACATATTATATTAGGATGGAAGGGAAAGAAATCCCCAGTGTCCATAAACAAGAATTTCTTTGATTTGAGTGATTGGAACAGATATTCCCATATAAGGAATGTGTATCAAGCAGCCCTATATAAAAGGGGAATTCCATTTTAAAATGTTTGTGTATAAATAACTGCTGCATTTCCTTTTTGAAATGATGTTGAAGATAATCATTGATTAAGTAGAATTTAAATATTTGTGACTTAGTAGGACCAAGTGTTTACTGAATTTTAATAAGTTATTAATGTATCTTAAGACAAAAAGCATGAAAATGCAAAATCATGAGAAACATATGATATTTTTAAAAGCCTCAAATCGCTGTCTGATTCATCTTGGCCTCTCTTTTTCTCTCTGGTTTTACGTCTCCTCCATAAGCTCTTTCAATGAAAAGTTAACAACCTTATCATTCATAAGACAGTTTAAATTCAAAATTCATTTTCCTCTCCTTTCTCACCAGCGTGTACACTTTTCCACCATATTTTTGGAAAGCACAGGGTACTAGATATTTTTCAATTAGTGAAGTCACTCAGTCGTGTCCAACTCTTGGCAACTCCATGGACTGTAGCCCACCAGGTTCCTCCGTCCATGGGATTCTCCAGGCAAGAATACTGGAGTGGGTTGCCATTTCCTTCTCCAGGGGATCTTCCTGACCCAGGGATCAAACCCAGGTCTCCTTCATTGCAGGCAGACGCTTTAACCTCTGAGCCACCAGGGAAGCCTTGTCAGAATGCTGTTACTGTTTTGCTTTTATTTTCAGCTGAAGGGGACAGTAGATGTGAGGCTTTCAAATCATTGCCTGTGATTCTTCCTCTATGAGGAAATATGAACACTTTGTAACTATTAATTTAATTTCTCATTTATAATATTTTAATAACTCTAGTGAGACTGAATTATTTCTATGATATAATATAATCTATCCATTGAAAGATTTCCCCTCAAAAGCACTTTCTTTGCCTGATTACTTTCTAAAACATTTAAAATCTGAAAAGTCTCCATTACTGCAAATTGATCAGATTAATTAAAAATTAATTAATTTTAATTTCTTCTGTAGTTCCAAATCTACAGAAGATTCTCAGATTGCTTTCAATTTATTGACCACATCAATCATATGGTAAATACTCAGTAAAAAGTGTTGAGGAGATCTAAAGACTAAAGATCTAAAGACTAGCTCTGGACAATTTCTATAAGAGTTTAATCCTCTCACAAGGAAAGGGATTAATCTCAAAGAAATTCAGTTGCATTTCTTTATCCCCCATGCTCCATTCCTGTAGTGGTTGCATAAAATTTAGTGTACAACCCAGTGCCTAAAACCTAAAAGTATCAAACAGCAACAAAATGAAAATCAAGCTTAAAAATACTCTTCTTGAGAGGTTCCTGGAGCTCCAGTGGTTAGGACTTGGCACTTTCACTGCTGTGGCCCTGGGTTCAATTTCTGGGCAGGGCAATAAGATCCCACAAGCCATGTGGCACAGACAAAATAAAACTCTTCTCTCCAATGTTGAAGAACAAGTTTTATCATAAACTGGTTAATTTACAGCTGTGAGGAGAGGTGAAGAGAACCAAATTCAACCAATGTTTTAAGTCAGCAGATAGTAACCGGATCAGAGGTTGATGCTTTCTTTATAAGGAGTTCTAGTAAAGTTAGGAAAAAGCTTAAACTTTAATATAATATATATACCCTCTTCCAATAAGAGCTTCCCTAGTGTCTCAGGGATAAAGAAAACACGTGCTAATGCAGGAGACGTAAGAGATGTGGGTTCAATCTCTGGGTTGGGAAGATCCCCTGGAGAAGGAAATGGCAACCCACTCCAGTATTCTTGCCTGAAAAAGCCCATGGACAGAGGAGCTTGGCGGGCTACAGTCCATGCAGTCACAAAGAGTCGGACACAACTTAGTGACTGAAAAACAACTCTTTTAATAAACAGGTCATGGATTTAAAATGGTCTTTCAAGCACACTGTAGAATTTTACTTACTATTTATGAATGTTCAAGTGTTTTATAATGTCACTCAAAATTCTAGGTATCCAAGATATCTGAATGTCTGACAGTCATTGAAGACTTTCTGTACTAAAGCAGCCAATGGAATTGTTCCATTCTCTTTATTACAATTACTAGGAACCACTGTTTCAGCCAAATGCCAATGACCAAAGTGAAATAGCACCAAACTGATTACGTGGTATACAGCCAGGTAGGAAAAGCATGAAGTAGTCATCCAAAGGGCTGAGAGGATGGACCTGGGGCGAAAGTGAGTTGTGTTGTTCAGTCTGTCAGAAGTTCCAATTTAGATTCTGTTCCAATTTAGATATTGCAGAAAAACTCTTGCTACAGCTCAAAAGTTAACTGAGGTTTTAGAGAGAATTGAGGATCAAGCCAGATATGAAGACTGTATTGTACCAGACTTTGAGAGCTGAGAACAGCATCTGGTCTTGCGAATATAACTCCTCTCAAAGACCTCAAGGTAGTCTAAATCAACCATGGTGTCCATGGATTAAACGGATGGAGCATGATTAGTCCTATAGTTCATATCATTGTCAGAACAGTGGTGAACAGAACAACTACTCACAGTTGAACAACCCACCTCACTCATCATGGAGTTCATTATTTTAGGTTCACTGCCAGGTGAAAGCTGCTTTTACATACTTGAAAAGAGAAAACTGTAGAAAACCAGATAAAAATGACCTTATGTAATGCTTGCCTTTGCCCTCCCAGTGAAGTGGATGGAGCCATTATCTGATTTATTCTTATAGAGGAGCACTGCTATCAAGATGGCAAGATACTCCACAGAGATAAAAGATTTTGATGTAACAAATCTGATAATAATAATAAAAGTATATAGACTTTTATTGAGTATCTATAATGTGTTAGTCACTATATTTGGCTCTTTAAATACATGAACTGATCTGATCTTCATAACAACTTGTGTTAGTTGAATATTATTATTCCTCATTTTGTGGAATGGCCCAGAGGGGTTAATTAAGTTGCCCAGGGTCATTTAGCTGATCTGTAGCAGAGAAGATTGGAACCCAGGTTGATCTGATTCCAAATCCTTTTCTTTTAATAAGCTCTGTGATTCACACCTCTATCTGCAAATACCACTTAGCAGAAGAGCCACATGACAAATTTATACCCTGTAGAGTTGAGACTAATATAGTAATCTAATATTGAAGGTGTTACAGAACACTCTAATTAGTTATAGCCTAGATATTTGCGTCAACAAATCCTCGAAAGTCAGCATATTTTCTCTATTGAACTTAGATAATTAGAAGCATGTGTACAGCATACAGTACACATTGGATTGCTAAATATTTGTATAACTTTTGGACTAAGGTATTATTGTGGAGATTGTGCCAATGGAACAAACCACAATAATCTTTCTCTATTTAAGTGTTCATAAAATAATAAATCATGATTGCAAAATTTAAGATACCAATACAGTTTCCATGAGATATTGTTGGGAAGAGATTGGATTAATGGATGATCGATATCGTGTTGTGTGACTTCATAAGGCAGCCCAAGACTCTGAAAATAAATTTTTAATGTTGCATTCACATAGCTCCTCATCAAAGGACTGATATCCCTCCTTGCTTCATTTGAGAAGGATGGACTAAGAAGCTTCTGGATTTTAAAGATATTAAAGGAGATGACAGCCCCTTTCTCTATATGCTGTAAAAGCATAGCACTGAATAATCCCATGAACAATTACCTAGAAACAGGATCAAATGGAAGCTACATTATGCATAACCTCAAATTACATGATAGCAGGAACTACCCATACTAGGATATTGAGACCAAAGAATCACTTATTCTCCACAGTTTTATCATAAACACTTATGCTCAGCAGATGCCGGAGACCTTACTTATATTTCCATGAATTTGGACAATCTGCATGTAGACAGAAGTGATAGAAGAAACAATTCATGTTCTTTCTTAAATGCCTTAATTTGCCCATGGTTTAGGTAAAATCCCAAGCCAAAGAATATTAGAGGCATGTCAACTGTAAGATTCTATAATCACCAATAAACTCTAAAGTTCTGGAATTTCAGAATAAATTACTGCACTTAATTGTACATAAATTTTAAAAGATCAATTCCAAATGCCAAACGGCCTGCAACTGGATATAGGTCCCTCTTATTTACACACCACCTTCCAGCCTAGAAAAAAACTGTATGGAGATGGGCACTGCATCAAATAAAAGTTTTTTATATGATTAATATTAAGAAGAGAAGAAAAGTTAGTTGTGCAAATCCAAAACATTTCTTTAATACCTTTACTGGGGATAATAATACCCAGAGGCATGCTTGGCAGTAGCAAGTTCGAAAACATACAAGAAAATTTTCCAGGTTTGTTCAGTCTCATGACACTGGTGGATCACAAACAAAAAGTTACAAAGATCTGTTCTTGACTTATGAAAAAAGTATGTATCATAAACCTATTTACTGTCACGTGTTCTCCATGGATATAAAAATCAAGAATAGCAAACACATTTATCTAGAACTCCACACAGCATATGATTTATATTTATTACATAAATATTAAACTACATGCAATATTTCCTTAATTTTTTATAATCCCTAAAGATGATTTATATATTTCTAAATTAATTTTAGAATATAACTTACATGTCTGTTCCATCCTTAATTCTACTTTGAGTGATTATGTAATGCAAAGTAATGTGGAGAACCTATTAACTATGTGAAAATAACATTCAGGAGCAAGAAACAGATAAAATATAAATATGTGTAATTTTTATATAAAGCTGAATTTTTAAAAACAAATAACAAGCATAAATTATTGCACTACTTGGTTATTCCAGCTGCATCTTAGTCACATTGCAGTTTGAGGTTTAGAATACCATTTGGTTGTTTAAAGACATTAAAAGCAAGAATTTTTTTTTAATAAAAATGCATTTTTGCCTATTTTGTTCTTTGTCTTATATGTTGAAAAGACCCTAAATCTATTCAGAAATATTAATAGAAATGCAGTCTTCGCAATCTCCTTTTAATAGGATTCTACAAGTATGATCACCTATATGAGGTCTTTTAAGAAGGCTCCAAGGCTTCTCTGGTGGCTCAGACAGTAAAGAATCTGTCTGCAATGAGGGAGACCTAAGTTTGATCCCTGGGTCAGGAAGATCCCCTGGAGGAGGAAATGGCAACCCACTCTAGTATTCTTGCCTGGAGAATTCCATGGAGAGAGGAGTCTGGTGGGCTACAGCCCACAGGGTCTCAAAGAGTTGGACACAACTGGGTGACTAGCACTCACTCAAGAAGTTGTGGCAGTGTCCTTTAGCCAATTCGATGATTTTAATATCAAGACATTATATTATAAAGAAGAGATATAAGATTTCAGCTTGCAAAGGGATGTAATAAAATATAACAACACAGACATGATTCTTTAAGAAAATATCATTCTATTTTACATATGAAAAAATAAGGTGATTTAAAAGAACCATTTCAAATAAGAACATTGATTGGGACATTTTAATTCAACGGTATATTTAGAAAAACACTTGCATTGAGATTGCTATCACTTTGTGATATATTTTAACAATCAGTAAAATATTTTTCAATAAAATTGAAGTCCAAGTACATAACCAGTTATATTAGTTGCTAGAGTTAAATGTTATCTATGTTTTGTCTGCTGCATAATGTCAGCTATTTAGCATGGAACAAAATATGCTCAGTAAGGAGGCAGAAATGGTATGGGAAAGGACTTGAGACTTTTTAAGTTTGTTTCAATTTTTGGAAAAACATCAGAGACTTTTCAATCAAAATATGAAAATACTTAAAATTAGTTCATAAATAATATCTTATGTAATAACTAATAAGAATTAACAGGTCCATCAATTAGAGAAAGCTTATTACTGAGGGTCCAAAAGATCTTTGAGAAATGTGTGAAATCTTTCATATTCCATTTATAAATTTACACCACAAGTTGTAAATGGTATTCCAGCAACTCCGATAGTATTTCTAATTTCTGCTTGAAGATGTTATAACTAACTAGAATCTTGAAAATTATGAAGTCAGATTAATAGAAATAAAATAAAAACAAAGTAAAAAGTAATCTTCCATGTCTCTTCCTGTAGCACTATTGTTTAACTTTTAAAAATTTACCCATCTAACATTTGAGATGTATCTCAATAGCATGTATTTAATAACAGTATTATCCATTTTTCCTCCAGTCCACCTCCAAAGTTGCTATATGCATGGGAGCCTGATACTGGCTTCCAAAGAATCACTAGTAAGCAAAATATAGAATCTGCATATACCTTCCAGGCAAGGAGATACTGTAGAGCTTTAATTTTTGTAGTTTATATTTTTCTAAAATCAGATCCTCAAGATGCAGAACCAGAGATGGAGATTTTTGTGCAAGTTAATTGAAGAATTGCTGTTAGGTGAAATCTATATGAGAATGAGGGATGCAGTAGGGCAGGTGAAGAAACTGGGCAAAGATATGGATTTAGTGGAAATTTTAATTAAATTTTAAAAATTGAATTAAAAAAATAGGGTACCACAGAGTTGTCTCACCCTAAGGAAGGAAACAGCCTTTTGTACCCTAGTATCAGTCATTGAGGGCTTCATAAGTAGCTCAGTGGTAAAGAATCTGCCTGCCAATGCAAGAGATGTGGGTTTGATCTCTGGATCGGGAAGATCCCTGGGTTGGGAGGAGGAAATGGCAACCCACTCCAGTATTCTTGCCTGGGAAATCCTATGGACAGAGGAGCCTGGCAGGCTATGGTCCATGGGGCCGCAAAAGAGCCAAACACAACTTAGCGACTAAACAGCATCATCAGTCATTGACTACGTGGGAAGGAGCATGACCTACCCAGCATTTCTCAGTAAGGAAGCTCCAGGCTGAGGGTAATTTTCAAAAGAAGTGTTAGATGTGAGCTATCAGCAGCATCTGCAGAGTGAGAGCACCAACCTTATCAAGGACATCTGGGCAGGTCCCCAAAAGTGTCCATTATACCATTATGAAAATAATGGATGTTTTTCATCTTTCAAACTGAAAGTACTTCAGTACCAGTAATTCTGATATGCTTTAATCTATGAGAATTACTTCCCTAGAGCCTGAGTGCTTTCAACCATGGCATCTGAGAGGGATTGCCAAAGCAACTTGATACTTCAGTATGGATCCTGAAATTTGTTGTGTTGTATTTTTTCAACAAGACCCATTAAATCTGCTTTTAAATCCTTGTAATTTTTCAGATTAATCTTTAAAAAAAAAAAAGACTGCTATATCCCACAAATATAGTCTTAGACTCTCCTAGAGATAGTAATCACTAATTGAACCAAATCTCTTCTGTTCTTTGATAGCTAAAGAAAGTGGTTCACAAAATAATACACAAGGAGCAGGGAAATTTGGTGTGAGCACACTTAGGTGGGAAAAAAAAATCAGGTAGAAATAGGTATGATCAAAGAAATCTAAAACAACTAAAAAGAAAACACAAGTAACTGCAAAACACTTACCGTGTCATTTTTCTCTTTTGGGTGTGTAAAGAAAATCATGAGAACACAAAGAGTTGATTCTTAAGTTCTGTAAGTTCCAACTTAAGTTTTCCCTAAGATCTTTTGAATGAGTTGAAAGAAAGCCATAAAGAGATGATTATAGATTTCCAGACACCAAGTTGACCTGAAGGTCCCAGAACTCTGCTGGAAAGTTGGACTACTAGATCAGAATTTTTAGATTGTGTTATTTTAAAATGTATATATATAAATACATGTATATATATATACACATACACACACATATATGTAAGTATCTATATTTTCAAAATATATATTATGAGGTTTGGGGGTTTATTTCTTTTGTTTTTTGCCTGTGGTGGGTCTTCATTACTACACACGGGCTTTTCTCTAGTTGCTGCAAGCGGGGGCTACTCTCTAGCTGCAGTGCTCAGGATTCTCATTGCAGTAGCTTCTCTTATGGCAGAGCACAGGCTCTAGGCATGTGGGCTTCAGTGGTTGCATAGCGTGGGCTCAGCAGTTGCGTCTCACAGGCTTAGTTGCTCCGAGGCATGTGGGATCTTTCCAGACCAGGAATCAAACCAGTGTCCCTTCCATTGAAAGGTGGATTCTTGACCACTGGACTACCAGAGAAGCCCCCAAAATACATAAATTGTTAATAAATCCACAGTTACATTAAGCAGTGAGCACGTAATAACAGTTTAGGATTATTGTATAAGGTACAAAATTACAAGTAAGATTTTATTTGTCTATTATCTTTATAATATAATTAGCATAGCTATACATGGTCTTAGTAACCAATTCTATTTTTAAATATAAAGGAGTAGAAATTATTTCCTATATTTGAAACCGACTGGGTCAAACCCCATCACCATAGACAAACCACATTCCAATAACAAGGCACTATCATTTAACCTCCAATGACATTTATTAATAGAAAATAGGAAGTGTTGGACTATACATTAAAATGGTTAAAGAAGAATCATATCTTAAATTTGTGTTTCTCTTTGTTTATTGAGCTACACCAAGATTTATTTTTTATTGAGAGAAAAATCATATATTCATCCTGTCCTCTCCTTTTTAAAAAATGGTTTCTACCTCGACTTTGAATGACTAATTTAGTAGGATACCTCCACTAAGGTACAAGATTTGCTTATTCCTATACTGCAAGATAGAGAAGGCAATGGCACCCCACTCCAGTACTCTTGCTTGGAAAATCCCATGGACGGAGGAGCCTGGTAGGCTGCAGTCCATGGGGTCGCTAAGAGTCAGAAGGACTGAGCAACTTCACTTTCACCTTTCACTTTCATGCATTGGAGAAGGAAATACCAACCCACTCCGGTGTTCTTGCCTGGAGAATCCCAGGGATGGCTGAGCCTGGTGGGCTGCCGTCTATGGGGTCGCACAGAGTCGGACACGACTGAAGCGACCTAGCAGCAGCATACTGCAAGAAAACCCTGTAGTATACTGGGTTTTGTATAACTTGCACACACCAGCTGGGAGCAGCTTCAGTTCTCTGAAGGTGTCCGTCTCTGAGACACAATGTGAGGGTCACCAAAGAGACAAACAATTGAGAGCCACTTTCACTTAGGTATCTTCTACTGATTGTGAACTAGGGCATTCTCAGTGCTTTTACTCTGGACAACATAGTCATCCTTTTAAATCATAATTAACTTAAAAATATACAACAAAATTCTAACCAATAGGTTTAAACTTTGAATTTTTAAAAAGTAAACACATATTACTTACAAAGTTCACACATTCATTATTTTTACATGATCTTTATTACCAGGATAACTTGAAATAGAAAGGCTCTTAAGCATTTGTTGTATATTTTTAAATGCTTTTTATCTTTCATGGTTTACATACTTTTTGCAAACCAGCTAAGCTTTTCCTGGAGAAGGAAATAGCAACCCACTCCAGTATTTCTGCCTGGAAAATTCCATGGACAGAGGAGCCTAGCAGGCTACAGTCCATGGGGTTGCAGAGTCGGGCACAACTGAGCACACACTGCCCAGTCAGTCTTTTCCTTTATATTAAAGTATCCAATTACATTGATAATTCAGTTGTGACTTGAGTTGTATCTTTCAGGAATGTTGAAGTTTTGTACATATTTTATAATTACTAAAACTGGTGTTTTCTTTCCATAAAATTAATAAATACAATCATAATACAGTCTTAGTCTCAGATGTGTACAACTGCAGTCTTTTTACTTTAACTTAAACCTCAGAAAAATTATACAGGTAATAAATGAAAACACTGTCACTATAAAAATTAAATAATATAGAAATATAGAGACTAAAAAGTAATTTTTTTAAAAAAGAAGCTTCCTTTTCTCTCTGCCTCACACTGCCAATGCACTTTATCAGTCAGTGTATCAGAAATCCACAACTGTAGAGCCTACGAGACATTTGTCACTGGCCTTTTGACCTCCTGATTTCACTGCCAGCTCTAAGCAACACTCCAGCATGGTCTACTCTACATAAAGCCATATTTTTTCTAAAAGAATCATAGTTTGACTGAATGTAGCTCACAAGAGAACAATTTTTCACTTTAGAAACCTTATTTTAGCATAAGTGACAAAAAAGACTTTAGTGAATTTTTCACTTCTCAATCCATTATTTTGAAATGGTATAATGTCAAAAAATTTGACAATTGAAGGGGCTTTGGGGAAGCTCGAAGGGATGATAATCAGAAAGCTGATTATTGATACTATTTTAGGAATAACGAAGAAGGAGAATCCACAGCCACCTACAGTTACTCACTCTTGGTTTTAATTGCTTCTACTATTTTATGCTATATATAAAGCTGAGAAGAAAAGCCAGTAGGAGCTCTGACAGAATCAGTAAATTGTATGAAACTCAGCGACCCAACTATTCACCGCAAGTTAAGGTCTCATATTAAATACAGGCTTTAAAGTTTAAAGAAGTCATAAAATAAAAGAAATGGAAAATATTTCACCTGTTTTTCCCAAATAGGCAAGAAATCTGGAAAAACAGTATGTAAAAGAGTGTGATCTCTTAAAAGAAAATGTGAAAATCAAATGAAAGAAGATTCTTTTTTTAAGCTTAAGAATTTTACCAAGAAATAAACAGAAATAAAAAGATAGTTTAGGTCACAATAGAGAGACTCCCAGAGATTTTTAATTTTTAGGTAATAATTGGAATACTGTAACAATCAATTAAAGAAAAATTACAATTATAATTCCTACAGGAATACCTCCAGGGTATTAAAGTTTGGTTCCAGACCACTGCAATACAATGAATATTGCAATGAAGCAAGCCCCACAGAATTTTTGGTTTCCAAATACCGTTAAAAGTTACGTTTATACTATAATGTATTCTTTTAAGTGTGCAATAGCATTATGTCTAAAAATAATATAGATGCCTTAATTCAAAAATACTTTATTGCCAGGGGATTCCCTGGTGGCTCAGATGGTAAAAACACTTTATTGCCTTTTTTTTATAGTGAGTGAAGAAATGGAGTGGGAGGTTGGAGTTAGCAGATGCAAGCTTTTATGTATAGAATGGATAAACAAGGTCCTGCTGTGTAGCACAGGGAACTATATTCAATATCTCATGATAAACCATAATGCAAAAGCATATTTTAAAAAAAGAGTATCTAAGTCTTCAATGAGTAACATCAATGATCACTGATCACAGACTACAAACAGAATAAAATATTGCGAGACTTACCAAAATGTGACACAGAAACATCGAAGTAAGCAGATGCTGTTGGAAAAATGGCACCAACAGACTTGCTTAACAGAAAGTTGCCACAAACCTTCAATTTGTTTAAAAAAATGCAGTATCTGCAAAGTACAGTAAAGTGAAGTACAGTAAAACAAGGTATGCCCATATAAAGTCGGCAAAGCCAAACATAATTTTAACTCTTATATTCAGATTCCCCAAAAGAGAATACTGCATGATAATCAGCATCAAACTATTTAAAAAATTCAATTTTTTAGTAGCCAATTTGTCATTTCTAACAGGAATCGCAGATAAAAGGAAATAAGCTTTTGGGCTGCTATTATCAAGTCATAAGGGCAGTATCTTGAAAACTGTATATCTATATACATTTTTCTTTTTGGCTACTAAATAAATCTTTACAGTGACATAAAAGAATGATGAAAATGTATTTTTTCTGTTAGGATTGCTCCGTTATATTGTTACTATCTATAATCACATAACCAGTTTCTATGGGTTTTAATAGTCCCCTGTTGCACCAATGGATTATTAATAAATATGTGATTTTTATTTTAATATTTCTTTATATAAAAGTTCATGAAAGACAGTTTTGAATTTCTTTAAAATCTGTGGATAAGATTTTTGTGATGTTTTTAGAGAACTTTGATCAGTTGTATCATTTGTAATCTCTGTCTTTTGAGGCTCAATTATTTTAGGTTTCTAAAGCAACTTTCTTTCTGTTCATTATTTATGAATTTCATATTCATTGTTTTGTCAGCTAAAGTTCAGTCATACACTGGAGCATCATATTCAGCTGCCAATGCCCTCTTTTATTTTTTTTTTCTTTCCTTTCCTTCCCTCTCTTCTCTTTCTCTCTCCTCTTCTCTAGTTTCTAATGATCACTGGATAAATCTCTTCTCTTGCTGCATACAAAGTCTTCAATTATTAAGCTAGGAAACTGTTCAGAGCTCAAGATTTGACTTTCAGCAATTAACCTTACAATATTTTTTTTTCACACTTTTGACTCTTAGAGTAAAACTATTGATAATATCTTTATTCTTGATATGTCAAGTGGTCTAATAATCACAGGGATTAAGTAAACACAGTCTACTGTGTATTTGTCATGCTGCTCCTTTGAGCCATATCATAGCTTAATATTAATATTGCCCAATTTATGAAAAAAAAATTTGCCAATATTTGACCCCCAAAAAAGTTGCACTTTACAAGCTATTGAATCAATGGCTATGTTTACTATTTCTATGAGTCATTTTTTTCCTCCAGAAACACTGTCTGAACTTTTATAGTTATATGAAAGCATAAAATATCATATTTTATAATATATAACCAATATGTTCTAAATTATAATTGCTATAGTATGCAATTTTTATCTGACGTATGGCCTTCCTAGAAACCAATTTCTTAGCATCAGCTACAGCCAAGTTTTTTTCAGAATTTTAAAGAAAAGTATATTTCACAAACTGATGTTGCAGTTCCCTTAAGACAAGTTCTATTTTGGTGTCTACATTTACAATAGCTGAGACTGTCACAGTCATTCACCTTCATCATTAAACGGTCATATAAAGTTCCTTTCTCCTCTAAAGTTAGAATGTTAAATGTTAGCCTTGTAGACTCACTTCCTGAGTCCTTCAGGGTTTATGTCCAGTGGTGTGCAGGCTAGGTAACCAATAAGACAAGGTCAGATCTTAACACTATGAAAAACCTTCCATACCCATCTTTTTTCAAAATTACTTGTGAAAAGCAAAACTTTTAAAAAGCCCATTATGGGTACTTTTGGAAAAACCATTTATAAACTTATATGAAAACTGGTTCAAAAACTGGGGTAGGAATATGAAATTGCAACAGGTCGTGCTGGGGGGGTTCCTCTGTGATCCCTGAGTCCATTGGATCTGTGTCTGTCTCAAGCACACTTAGATATTGGTGTTTGATAGAAGAAAAGACTTATTTGGACAGGACTGCGAGAAGGCAATGGCACCCCAGTCCAGTACTCTTGCCTGGAAAATCCCATGGATGGAGGAGCCTGGTAGGCTGCAGTCCATGGGGTCGCTAAGAGTCCTGTCACTTT
>NW_011494843.1:2709830-2713107 GCF_000754665.1 Bison bison bison | reverse complement strand
CGGCACCCCACTCCAGTACTCTTGCCTGGAAAATCCCATGGATGGAGGAGCCTGGTAGGCTGCAGTCCATGGGGTCGCTAAGAGTCGGACACGACTGAGTGACTTCACTTTCACTTTTCACTTTCCTGTATTGGAGAAGGAAATGGCAACCCACTCCAGTGTTCTTGCCTGGAGAATCCCAGGGACGGGTGGGCTGCCGTCTATGGGGCCGCACAGAGTCGGATACGACTGAAGCGACAGCAGCAGCAGCAGCAGTGGCGATACTGTTGCTCTGCTGCAAGATGCCCTCTAGAGGTGGTACTGAGGGAAAACCACTGTGCTGCTGAGGCACTAAAGAACATGAGCTGAACATGAGGTGCAAAATATTAGAAAAACACACTCAGATAAGCCATTAGCCAATAACTAGACTCGGCCACTGTTGCAGATCTGATGCTCTATTGACTTGGAGCGGCCAAAGGAGATAACCTCTAAATGTTCTTAAGGACCATCAGAAAACCCTCTTGTTGGGACCTATGTCCACTATTAAGAGTAAAACAATAGTTGGAGCCATTATCGCTGAGAGCCACCACGAGGAAACCACAGATGATATAGGAAAGACTTTCCAGCCCTCTTGCCATCCCCTTCCCTAAATAAAGATGGCACTCAGTATGGGGTCAGTAAAAGTTGTTATATTCCCTCTTATCAGTTGGGAATTTGAGGGAAAGATAACAAATGTCTTTCAGTACACTCCAAGACTAAGAGTAAAGAAGAATTTCCTGTCAGTAAATCTAGTACAGTTGGGAGACTCAGAAGTCTCTTAAAGTGGGCTTTGCTGGATAAAAAGACACTGGACTGTAGCTCAGTCTTCAAATTTTCAATAATTATAACAACATTTATTGACCCCATACTGAATGCCGTCCACTACTTTAAGTATTTTATATGTATTCACTCAATCTAGTAACTATGAGGTATAAACCACTATTACAGGCTTCCTTGGTGGCCCAGAGAGTAAAGAATCTGCCTGCAATGCAGGAGACCCGGGATTCCTGGCTTGGGAAAATCCCCTGGAGAAAGGAATGGCTACCCACTCCAGTGTTCTTGCCTGGAGAATTCCATGGACAGAGGAGCCTGGCCAGCAATGGGTCGAAAAGAGTTGTACACAACTGAACACACACACCTGCAGCCAACACCTTTGTTGCAGCCCACTGAGAACTGAGTTAAATGTCTAACTTGAAGAACTGTCAGATAATAAATTTGTGATGTTTTAAGCCACTAAGCTTGTGATAACTTATTATAATAGCAGCAAAAATACCTAATACACACTACTCATTGAAAAACAGTTACTGAGATATTTTCCTTATTTGGGCAAAATAGATTTGCTATAGGTATATAGCAAATAGGTATATATAGCTATAGGTATATAGACTTAGGTTTATAGGTTGTTTCACTAGTTTGGAGGTATTGCATGATAGTCTGATCCACATTTAGCACTCTGCTAAGCATTAAAAGAAATAAATATTTTAAGATCTTGTCCAAAGAATTATAAAATTGGTCATATGCCATGATTTGGATCTTTGATACATACAAGATACATACAAGTGCTTACTGCACTTGGAATTTAGGAGATGGCTCTTTACCAATCAGTGGGAAGTTATTGCTCTAATTTTCAAAATACAAATAGTTTGGTGATTCTTCACCGATATCTGTCAGTGTCAAAGTATTCTTTGAAATCTCAGAACATAATGAATTTGTTGAAAGGGTGACACACTGCTACAAAGAACTTTTTCAAAACAGTGTCAAAGTTTTCATATTTCTCATCTATATTCATCATAACAGAGACCATAAAATGAGCTCAGAATTATTTGCTCTCTTTCATATGACAGTGTTTATATACGTAAATACAGTGGAAAATCAGGGCACTGGCCTTTCCAAGCAGTCTTTGGGGAAGCATTCCACCTCCAAAAATAATGAATGCTGCACACCATTATCAAACATGACACTCATTGCTATCTGTTTTGACTAATGAGGCAATATGCAGGCTGATAGGATATATGTATATACAGAAAAAAGGAAACTATATCAATGACAGTAGCAATTTCATAGTTGGTAAAAAAAAAATTAATTGAAAAGAACTATTAAAGCTTTAGTAAACAGCAATAAATACTTAGGAAGACTCAGGCCACCATAAAAGTAAGCTTCAAAGCAAGTCTTCAGAACAGTGGCTGAGTTCTGCAGAGCTTTGTGATGAATGAAATTAAACTTGCCACAGACATGACATTTGTATTCTTCTGGCAGTCCGGTTGTAGGGTATTGCTGGTTCTTCCCAGCATTGCAGATATGATGGTCACAATTCTGCTCCTACGGTCTGGATTCACACAAACATTATTAAAACCGTTCCTGTACAATGAGCTGGAAAAAGGCAATCAAAATTAACTAGGGAGCAAAGACTTTGACGGCTGGGACAAAATATAATAGTAAAAGCAGCTTCACCTTCAGCATCCAGAGATGCAGGGCCTTATTTTGGGCAATAATGTCATTCTGTCTGTTGTACAGTGCACTCAACAGCAAAAAGAGGGAACCACCAAGGAAACTGAGTACTCACACACTCTCCTGGATTGATGGAGAATGAGAGTTATGTGCTCAGTAGGAAAAGGACTGTAAGAATTATATTTGTTTTTGCAACCAATGCCATTCACTGGTCTAGTGGATTAGTCGTTATGTTTTATTTAACTGTCCCTTTCAAACAACCTGTTTTCTTTTTCCTTGTGAATTGAGCATTTGTACAACTGAACTGACCAAAGCAGCTAGCTGTTTGGACACGACACCGAATTGTGACACCATAAACTTAAAGTTTTTTAAGTTTTTTTTACTGTTTTCTTAAAATTGTAGTACCTTATTTTTCTTATAAGTAGTGTCTAATTATTGTAGAAAAATAAGAAAATTAGAAAGTGCAGATAAGCAAAAATAAAGAGAAATATATATATATATTACTGTACTGTACTGTAAGTCACTTCAGTCGTGTCCGACTCTCTGCGACCCCATAGACGGCAGCCCACCAGGCTCCCCCGTCCCTGGGATTCTCCAGGCAAGAACACTGGAGTGGGTTGCCATTTCCTTTTCCAGTGCATGAAAGTGAAAAGTGAAAGTGAAGTCACTCAGTCGTGTCCGACTCTTAGCAACCCCATGGACTGCAGCCTACCAGGCTCCTCCATCCATGGGATTTTCCAGGCAAGAGTACTGGAGTGGGGTGCCATTGCCTTCTCCGATATATATATATATGTGTGTGTGTGTGTAAGGG
>NW_011494843.1:2673280-2709730 GCF_000754665.1 Bison bison bison | reverse complement strand
TATATTATATATATATATGTAAGGGTATACCTCTAAACATTAACAGTGGTTGTACTAGGTAATGTAACATCATATATACACATCCATAATATGTATGTATATATATACACACATATTTACACATATATATGATGTCTCATTACCCAGTACAGCCACTGCTAAGTTTAGAAGTATATCCTGCCAGACAGTTTTCCACAAACATATACATTTAAACATGTTTCACTGAAAAAAGTATTATGCCACACATGTTTTATAACTTGCTTGTTTTTGCTAAGCACCAGTATACTTCTGTATCTGTCACCTAAGGACTTCATTTGTAATGACCACATATCATTCTATTAAATAGATTTACCATAATTTATTTAATCTATCTCCTATTGTTATATATTTTGGTGTGGTTTCTAATTTTTTTATTACAAATAATATCATAATGAATATATTGGTAAATCCTTGTTGCATACTTATCCAGTTATTTCCTTAACCTAAGTTCTAGAAGTCAAATTACTGGTTAAAGTTATGCACTTTTCTAAAAATGTAATGCCTATCTAGAGTTTCATCTTTGAATGGAAAAGAAAATGAGTTAAAATCAGAAGATAAAAATCACTCAAAAGCCTTAATGTCTCATAAAGATCTGAATTGCTAAAGTAAAAACATGGAAATATTTTAATTAGGGCCTGCTTGTTAAACCACTTACATACACACATATACACAAAGTTATGGGTTTAAGTGAGTCATTAAGTCTACAGATTAGCAAGAGAGATAATTTTCTGAATAACAAGCAAAGCCATTATAATATTATCTTCTATTAATACTTATTTTAATAAAAATTATTTTTGTAATTTAAAAATAATAAGAGCAATATTGATATACAATTCATACAACATAAAATTCACCCTTTTGAAATGTACAGTCAAGTGATTTATAAGTATAGTCACAGAGTTGTGCAATCATCACCACTATCTAATTTCAGAATCCTTTTATTACCTTAAATAAAATCCGTACACATTAACAGTCGCTCCTCAGCCCCCTGCTTCCCAGCCTCCAGCAAACACTAATCTGCTTTCTATTTCTGTGCATCTGCCTCTTCTTGACATTTCATATAAATGGAATCATACAATATGTGGTCTTTTGTGAATGGCTTATTTCACTTAGCATTGTTTTCAAGTTCATTGATGTCAGCCCTTCATTTCTTTCCACTGTCGAATAATATTCCACTGAATATACACGTTTTGTTTGTCCATTCTTAGGACAAATGCTATTCTTAGGATATTAATTAAAATTTTCTCATCATACTTCAAATCCTTCAGTAGCTCCCCAAACCGATAAGGATGTCCATTAAAGGCCCCCTGGCACCTACTTAATTTGAGGGGTTGATGGGCTCTTCTCTCATACTCCCAACCCAACCAACTTGAACCCTTCCACAACCACTGCAGTCATAATAGAACTACTTGCAGCCTCCTTAACATAAAAGGCATGCAAAAAAATAAATAAATAAAAGGCATGCACTTGTGTATATGCCATCCCTTCTATGTGGAATATCTTTCCTCTCCTTATCTGTGTGGACCTTTTAATTTTCATTTATGATCAGTTTCCAGATAGCTCCTCTTTTTGAAAGCTTCAAACTTTAAGGTTAATATGGATGCAATATTTTAAATATTTAAATCTATTATATTTCTATCATAATTAGAAGCCCCAACACACTAAGGATAAGCTGAATTCAGCTTTTTAAATAATTTATTATCCCTCTATTTAACACCTGTCACACTGCATTATACTTACTGGTTTTCTTAACTTTTCTTCTACTATATAGTGTGCTCACTGAGGCCAAAAATTATATTCAATGTACCTTTATAATACCAGCAATCAGGCCTCAGTTCAGTTCAGTTCATTCACTCAGTCCTGTCCAGCTTTTAGAGACCTGATGGACTGTACCACCCCAGGCTCCTTGTCCATCATCAACTCCCAGAGCTTACTCAAACTCACATCTGTCAAGTCAGTGATTCCATCCAACCGTCTCATATTTTATCGCCCCCTTATCCACCAGCCTTCAATCTTTTCCAGTATCAGGATCTTTTAGAGTGAGTCAGTTCTTCACATCAGGTGGCCAAAATATGGAGTATCAGCTTCAGCATCAGTCCTTCCCGTGAATATCCAGGACTGATTTTCTTTAAGATGGACTGGTTGGATATCCTTGCAGTCCAAGGGATTCTCAAGAGTCTTCTCCAACACCGTAGTTCAAAAGCATCAATTCTTCAGTGCTCAGCTTTCTTTATAGTCCAACTCTCACATCCATATATGACTACTGGAAAAACCACAGCTTTGACTAGAAGCTACGGACCTTTATTGGCAAAGTAATGTGTCTGCTTTTTAATATGTCTAGATTGGAAATAGCTTTTCTTCCAAGGAACAAGAATCTTTTAATTTAATGGCTGCAGTCACCATCTGCAGTGATTTTGGAGACCCAAAAATAAAGTGTCTCACTGTTTCCATTGTTTCTCTGTCTATTTGCTGTTTAGTGATGGGACCAGATACATGATCTTAGTTTTCTGAATGTTGAGTTTTAATCTAACTTTTTCACTCTTCTCTTTCACTTTCATCAAGAGGCTCCTTAGTTCTTCGCTTTCTGCCATAAGGGTGGTGTCCTCTGCATGTCTGAGGTTATTGATATTTCTCCCAGCAATCTTGATTCCAGCTGGTACTTCATCCAGCCCGGCATTTCTCATGATGTACTCAGCATATAAGTTAAATAAGCAGGGTGACAATATGCACCCTTGATGTACTCCTTTCTGAAGCACTACCTTACACAGATTACCATGAAAGGAATTGCTGAGTTTTCCAAATTTGCTGGCATATTGAGTGCAGCACTTTCACAGCATCATATTTTAAGATTTGAAATAGCTCAACTGAAATTCCATCACCTCCACTAGCTTTGTTCACAGTGATACTTCCTAAGGCCCACTTGCTTCACATTCTAGGATGTCTGGTTCTAGGTTAGTGATCACACCATCGTGGTTATCCAGGTCATGAAGATCTTCTTTGTATAGTTCTTCTGTGTATTCTTGCCACCTCTTCTTAATATCTTCTGCTTATGTTAGGTTCATACCATTTCTGTCCTTTATTGTGCCCATCTTTGCATTAAATGTTCCCTTGGTATCTCTAATTTTCTTGAAGAGATCTCTAGTCTTTCCCATTATATTGTTTTCCTCTATTTCTTTGCATTTATCACTGAAGAAGTCTTTCTTATCTCTCCTTGCTATTCTTTGGATCTGTGCATTCAAATGGGTATATCTTTCCTTTTTTCCTTTGCCTTTTGTGTCTTTTCTTTTCTCAGTATTTGTAAGGCCTCCTCAGACACCATTTCACCTTTTTACATTTCTTTTTCTTGGGGATGGTGTTCATCACTGCCTCTTATACAATGTCATGAACTTCTGTCCATAGTTCTTCAGGCACTCTGTCTATAAGATCTAATCCCTTGAATCTATTTGTCACTTCCACTGTATAATCATAAGGGATTTTATTAAGGTCATACCTGAATGGTCTAGTGGTTTTCCATACTTTCTTCAATTTCAGTCTTAATTTGGCAATAAGGAGTTCATGATATGAGCCACAGTCAGCTCCAGGTCTTTTTTTTTGCTGACTGAATAGCGCTTCTCCATCTTTGGCTGCAAAGAATATAATCAGTCTGATTTTGGTGTCGACCATCTGGTGATGTCCGTGTGTAGAGTCTTCTCTTGTGTTGTTGGAAGCGGGTGTTTGCTATAACCAGTGCATTCTCTTCACAGAACTCTATTAGCCTTTTCCCTGCTTCATTCTGTACTCCAAGGCCAAATTTGCCTGTTACCCCAGGTGTTTCTTGACTTCCTACTTTTGCATTCCAGTCCCCTAAAATGAAAAGGACATCTCTTTGGGTGTTAGTTCTAGAAGGTCTTGTAAGTCTTCATAGAACCATTCAATGTCAGTTTCTTCAGCATTCCTGGTTGGGGCGTAGACTTGGATTACCATGATATTGAATGGTTTCCTTTGGAAATGAACACAGATCATTCTGTCATTTTTGAAATTGCATCTAAGTACTGCATTTCAGACTCTTTTGTTGACTATGATGGTTACTCCATTTCTTCTAAGGTATTCTTGCCCACAGTAGTAGATATAATGATCATCTGAGTTAAATTCACCCATTCTAGTCCATTTTAGTTCACTTATTCCTAAAATGTCCATGTTCAGTCTTGGCTATCTCCAGTTTGACCACTTCCAATTTACCTGATTCATGGATCTAACATTCCAAGTTCCTATGAAATATTGCTCTTTATAGCATTGGACTTTACTTTCACCACCAGTCACATCCAAAACTGGGTGTTGTTTTTGCTTTGGCTCCACCTCTTCAGTCTTTCTGGAGTTAGTTCTCCAGAAAACATATTGGGCACCTACTGACCTAGGGAGTTCATCTTTCAGTGTCCTATCATTTTGCCTTTTCATACTGTTGATGGGATTCTCAAGGCAAGAATACTGAAGTGGTTTGCCATTCCCTTTTCCAGTGGACCATGTTTTTTCAGAACTCTCAACCATGACCCATCCATTTTAGGTGGCCCTACACATCATGGCTCATAGTTTCATTGAGTTAGACAAGGCTGTGGTCCATGTGATCAGGGCCTCGTATATGGTAAAATGCAATGAATGTTTGCTTTGTGTACATGATAAATAAAATGATTTTTTTCCCTTGACTGGATAAAGTCTGTCTAAATTTTTTAATTTTTTAAATTATGAGTATATGATAAAACATTTACAGAAAACTTGGAAAATACAGAGCAAAGTTACATATAGTTCTACTATATATTACAATATTTTTAAAGTAAATTAATATTTTTAGTTGGAGTTTCAAGATCAAACTCTCAAAAATTAACAGAATGAACAGACAGAAGAGCAGAAGGACACAGTACGCTTGAAAAGCACTATGAACCAATTTAACATAATTAAAATTTATACAATTTTCACACAACAGCAGGGGATAAATTTTATTCAAGTTCCTGTAGATCATAAACCCAGAGACACTGGAACATATCCAGAGACATAAAAGAAAGTGCAAAAATTTCATGGTATAAAGGTTTTGAAGTCATACAGTTTGTTCTCTTATCACTGGTAATTTGACTTTTTTTTAAACTAAATCAATTTAGGAATTTTGTAGCTATATAGATGCAACCTTTGTATTTAATATTTGTGTTGGAATTTTCTTATGTTTAATTTGTTCATTTTACTTTAAAATTCTCAGTAACTTATGAAGTAATATTCATTAAAATAAACCAGAATTATATGTAATTCTAGTAGGTTTTTAAAGGGTATATTGAATTTACAACCTGTCAAACAGGAGACATTTTCAGTGAAGAACAACTTTAGACAACTTCAGAAGTTACACAAAAGATGATTTAGTATCATATATGAAATTATTTAAGGAAGAAATTAAGAATATGCCATGAATTTAACTTCTAAATCATTAAGTGCACTTTAAAAACAATATGAGCTTTTTATGCAAATAAGAATGTCATTTTCCTTAAATGACTTAGAGGTGCATTGCTTAAAATACCATAATAATCTTTGAACCTTATATGTAAACTGTTTTTAATGTTTTCACTGTTTTCTATGTAAATGAAAAAAGTTTTTAAGTAGGTCTAGGTCTTGAAAATAGAATCCTAACCTCTGTTACTTCTGACTTATAGGGTATCTTTGTTACTAGGGTTCAACCTGATGGACCAGCATCCAACCTGCTACAGCCTGGTGATAAAATCCTTCAGGTAAGACAGATACAAAGCAATGCTTTCCAAGGCCAATATTGAAACAAATAAGTGACTTGAGTTAAATCACTGAAAACAAGTTTTTATTACATTTCTTATTTGCCTTTACTGTTTTGGGGTTGAGAGACAGATCAGAAAGCAATTCAGCCTGGTAGAGTCCTATATTCTCAGTACCTGGCACTTGGCAGGTATTCTGCATATTTGTTTAAAGGAATAGTGTTACTTTGGGAATGTAAGAAGAATTGATGTGTATAAGAATCTATGCATAGTTATCAAGTGTAAGTAAGAAGGATGAAGCACCCAAATACGGTACTGATGTAACTTTAGATGAGAGAGAAGGGACTGGTTCATATTTAATTTCTCAACAATAATCTTGTTACTGTTTTAATAGTATAAAATACATGGTTATTTCTCTCTACTTTCCCTGCTCAGATAGTTACCAAAATGGAAAGACCCCACTCAACTCAGCTCAGCAGTGATCCTCTACCTTCTATTTACTGAACTCTGTCAAAGAATTGCAGAAAAGTAAAAACTGTATATAGATAAATTGTCTTGGAATCGTATTCTCACAAATATTTTAAACTAACTAGCAAGATTATGAAAACTTAAGTTTTCAATAATGATAATTATCTGAAAATACTATGAATTATTCCAGCCTCTGGCAACGTCACGGTAGAAATACCACCCGAAGGGTCCATGTCAGTTTCATGTAGACAGAAGACCAAACCAACCAATTTTCAAACTTGCTTGTACAGGGATGGCTATCAGAGTGCTGTTATAACAATAGCAAACAGAAAACAGCCTTACTATCCAGTTAATATGAAAAAGGTTAAGTAGCTTATGACAAGGCATTTCTTTAGTGAAACACTGTATAGATTTTTAAGAGCCATCATTCAAGCCAGATTTTTATTTATGTATACAGAGAGGTTAGTGATATGTTGTTGAGTGGCAGAAGTAGATTACATAAGAGTGAGTTATATGAACACTTTTGTATCCACCTGTTCATCTCTTGGTATCTATATTGTGTGATTATACAACATGTACATTATATATATAAAACTGTGTTATGTTATGAAAAAAAAAAAAAAAGACCAAATCAGTAGATGGCCTTTTGAGTTAAGACATTGAAACAAAAGAGACACATAAAAGCTAAATATTTTCTTTACCATTTAATTATCAAAGTTCTCTATTTTTTAATTGCATAGCTAGCCCTTTGGTGTTAAGCATTTTATATCATTTCTACAGAACTCACATTCATTATATGTAAAATGAACTGTGGTTTATACTATAGCTGAGGTCCCCTAACTTAAAAATTCAACTGTTTAATAATTGTATCAATTTCCATGGAAAACAACTATGAATAAACTCACAATGTAACCACCTAACATTTAGTACATGGTGCTATTTAACAAAGGAAATAGCTAGTTCTTTTCCTCTACTGAATTTTGAACAAATTATTTCAAATGTCAGAGTCTGTAAAAAAATGAAGCCAGCTCATCTCAGATCTCTGATCTATTAGAATGCCAGGCTGGATAGAGAAGTATCCCATAGCATGGAACAAGTTTGGAGACTTTGCCTTCATCTGTGACAGAGCAGGGCAAAAGATTTTTCTCTCTAAACTGAGAAAAGAAATATACTTAAATGGATATTAAAATATTCTATAGATAGATACAGATATAGATATCCTACAGAATGAAATGCAAATTAAGATGATATCTAGTTGCAGGTTTAGAATATGTTCCTGGCTGTGAAATTCTAGAACAGTTGTATGTGGGGAAATGAGGATTTAGTAAGTGTTTCTAGTCCCTGAGAAGTATACAGCAACAGCAAAGTGCACAGAGAAATTAATTCTTAACACAAGAAGTAAAAAAGAATTAAAAGTGGAATCAAAGTCAGAAGAGCTTCCCCTGGGTTGTCTATTCTCTCCACAGAAGAGTCTCAAGGATGTAACATTTTATTTTTGCTGTAGAACTCATTTGTATCTAGTACAATAAAATCAAAGTCCATTTTCAGTAAAAGAAAAATGTACATAGACCTTCATCAAATAAATTGCTGTATTTACAGTTTCATTCATACTAGTTAAAAAGCACAAGTGGCCAATTATATTTTCTGAAGGAAATAAAAATGACTAATTCTAAACTGGAATCATTGCCAACATCAGATGTTAAGAGAGAAAATTATATTTTTATCTCTTAATGATACTGTAGCTCTTGGTTTAAAGAACACTGGGATAAAAATGAACTTATAACATTGAGTTATCTGTCACTTCAAGATCATTAGAATATATCCTCACTGGAGCAAATTTATTTATAAACTTTAATGAAAGCATACAACCTGGAAAATCAAGGTAAAAGAAAAGAATAAAATCAATGAATGAGCTCCTCCTTAATGTGAGGGCAGTTTGGGGTTTGATCTAAATCAGTAGCAAGTAGCAAAATATATATAAAATGGCAAAAGATGTACCTTTCCCAAACCTCCCCAAGCCCAGAATTTATCATATAAGAGCTCTCTCTTTCTTCTTCTGTAACTCTTTTTACCCACAACTCTCTTCTTATTCTGCTGTTGTATTATGAGCATCTTATTTGAGTTAAATGAAAATGTGTGCATTAAGGATTGATGTTAATTAAAACATATTCACATGATTATTCTGTCATTTACTATTCATTTTCCTAGAATAGATACTATAATTCATTAGCTTCAAATACTGGCTAAAGTTTAGTAAGTCATTTTGCTTTAAGACAGTGTAGCATGAGGAAAGAGCACTCTGCCAAGGGACCTGACCCCTCACAGCTTCATCTTGTGTAAAGTCAAATTATAAAAGAGTGAGAGAGAAAAAGGGAAAGTGCATGGACCATAAAAAATGTTATTCAACTGAACCATGTGAACTTGTCAATATTTGACCATTTTTTGAAGTGGCAGATTTGTTGGTTTAACATCATAGTTTCTTTTTTTCTAATATTCTTTCCAGTTATAAAAGTCAACCTAATTATACATTTTTCAATTTAAAATATAAGTATAGAAAATCCACTAATTATAGTTATTCTGTCCAAAAGATGAATAGACTGCAAAAAAAAAAAATGTACTTGATAACATGACTCACAGTTGTAGGCCACTTGTAAGTATATTGTATATTGTATCCTAGTCTATCACAGTAGTCAATTCCTATCCTCTTCATTCACCTGCCCTCTCACCTTCCCAAGACAAGAGCCTAACTTCATCAGGAGCAGAGAAATTAAATGATTTATAATTAGTTTATGATATCCGGTTCTACTTTTACAAAATTTTAATAGCTTTGAAATTTATAATCCAAAGTATATTCCTGGTCTATGGCTAACTCTCAGAGATACCAATATACAATAATCAAAGAGATGATAATTCAAACAAATCAGATAATCCCCTTTTTTCTAATCTTGAAACACCTTGTCCCTACAATTCATACAGACAAGTTGAAAAACCACTGTCAACAAATATACGTCAAGTTTCACTAGTTATTGGTAAGCTATTGGGTCACAGCATATGATATCTTGATGAAGCAGGAGTTATTCCAGGTTTAACAGAGAGGAGAAAAGAGGATGAGTAGAAGGAAGAATAAAAATGAGAGTGAAAATGTTAGTCTCTCAGTCATGTCCAGCTCTTTACAACCCTGTGGACTGTAGCCCGCCAGGCTCCTCTGTTTATGAATTCTCAGGCAACAATACTGGAGTGGGTTGCCATTTCCTTCTCCAGGGGAAGAATACCCATGGGCTAGACTGGCATCTGTCTTCAGGAGCAGAGGTGAGACCCTTATGCCAGATGGGTGAGTGTGGAGTACAATGAGAGAGGAGAGAGAGCCCAAGCACGAAGAAAGAAAACCCTCAGACTTTATAGTTTCTCACTGAGTTGGAGAATTCAAACATGGACATGGCTTGGAGTGGGAATGGGGGCTAGGATAGGATGATGAGTTACAGCTTTCAAAGTTCAGAATGGAAAAAGAAAGTTTCGATTTCCCAAAAGTCTAAATGAAATAAATGTCCATGAATGCCTGGGTCAGTTGTATACAGATATACAGTGCTATATCTATATACAATCACTGAATCAAACCTTCCTTGTCTGAGGGGAAGTTTGATACCTCTTTAATGACCAGTAGGTCATGCTAATAGTATTATCTTACTCAAAGTTTACTTATTCAACAACCTCAAACAAAGTTCTTTCGAGACGCCATATTATTGTCATGAATTCCATGCACTAAATCTCATGCCTTTTACTCATAAGAGAGACTTATTTCTTACTTGGAGTCTTTGGTCTAGTTTTCCAGATCATCAAGGGGAAAGCCTCCGGATCCAGGCACATTGTAGGAAGCAAGAAGTCATAACCAACAGCTTTGCTGTTCAGGAAGAAAGAGAAACATCTTTTAAAAGAAAGAAACAAAATTCAAAAAGTACTATTCAATTTAGAATACTGTTTCCCAATGGAATCTTTTAAAATATTTTTTTTTAAGAGTTCCTTACTCTTCAAGTTTCAGAGCCACTTCAGAGTCTATCCTTTGTTTCAGAATTTCACAATGTTCTCAGCATATTAAGAACCTGAAAAATCTTACATTTCTCAACATACTTAACCATACAACCATCTTGACCAGCAACATCAATTAGCTATTTCCACAAAATACACTTAGGGAAATTTCTTTCATGGAAGCAACTAATTGGCTTTATTCCAAACTGTTCACATTCATAATTATTATCATAAGTCACTAAGAATGGGTTAGGGTATGTTTATTTCTCTGAATTCTTTATAATTTCTTCCCAAAAAAGGCCACAAAAAGTACAGAGGAGACATTTTTGTTATGGTTAAAATGAAGTCAGTCAGTCAGTTCAGTCGCTCAGTTGTGTCCGACTCTTTGCGACCCCAGGGACTGCAGCACCCCAGGCCTCCCTGTCCATCACCAACTCCCAGAGTTTACTCAAACTCATATCCATTGAATCGGTGATGCAATCCAACCATCTCATCCTCTGTCGTCCCCTTCTCCTCTCGCCTTCAATCTTTACCAGTATCAGGGTCTTTTCAAATGAGTCAGCTCTTCGCCATCAGGTGGCCAAAGTATTGGAGTTTCAGCTTCAACATCAGTCCTTCCAATGAACACCCAGGACTGATCTCCTTTAGGATGGACTGTTTGGATCTCCTTGCAGTCCAAGGGACTCTCAAGAGTCTTCTCCAACACCACAGTTCAAAGGCATCAATTCTTCGGTGCTTGGCTTTCTTTATAGTCCAACTCTCACATCCATACATGACTACTGAAAAAACCATAGCCTTGACTAGATAGACCTTTATTGGCAAAGTAATGTCTCTGCTTTTTAATATGCTGTCTAGGTTGGTCATAACTTTTCTTCCAAAGAGTAAGTGTCTTTTAATTTCATGGCTGCAGTCACCATCTGCATGAAGTATGGGACCCTTAAAAAAAAAAGTATTTGGAAATTTCACTAAAGCATTCCCAACAAGGCTAAATGTGTTACCATTTTCTATAGTTGATCTCTTTTGGTGGTTGAAAATCAAAACATCAGAGAGGATTGGGGAAAGGTGGGCAGGGGGGTAGGTGGTGAATGGTTCAGTATTATGTAATGCTTAGTGTTTTGAGAATGATAAAATATATTTGAAAAACATTTTTTATAATACTGTTAGGTTAGAAGACAACCAAAACTAATTTTTTAAATGTGTATGGTTTTATATGCCAGAATTTCACTGCATATCTTTATCCATTTGCTTTGTTCATAATCTATATAGTTCAGCTGCTGCTGCTGCTGCTAAGTCACTTCAGTCATGTCCGACTCTGTGTGATCCCACAGACGGCAGCCACCAGGCTCCCCTGTCCCTGGAATTCTCCAGGCAAGAGTACTGGAGTGGGTTGCCATTTCCTTCTCCAAAGCATGAAAGTGAAAAGTGAAAGTGAAGTCGCTCAGTCGTGTCTGACTCTTAGTGACCCCATGGACTGCAGCCTACCAGGCTCCTCCATCCATGGGATTTTCCAGGCAAAGTACTGGAGTGGGGTGCCATTGCCTTCTCCGATATAGTTCAGCACAGATACCTAATTAAAGATTGAGTAAATACTTTTTGAAAATCAAAAAAATGTTTTGTATACTAAGTAAAACATGAAAAGCAATAAAGACAAATTAAGTTCATTGAGCTGGCTCTAACTTCCATAATTTGAATAAAGTGAAAATAGCATCAATTAGGTACCCATAGTATGTCATTTTTAGCACACAACCACCCTGAAAGGTATCTATTGTTGACAGAAGCTAAATCATTTATTTGAGCTTCTTCCATTATACCATGCTGATTCTACTGAAGCAAATTTTACTGATAGCAACCTGTTTATCACATTTTCTACTTATCGATTTGGAAAATATGTATTCAGTGTCGACAATGTACAAAATATTGTGCCAAGCAATGTAAACAATGTAATAGGGATTTGTAACTAAGTTTCTGCCCGGGAAGTAGACATGTCCGAAATTACCTAGAGCAGATAATGGAGGAAGAGAGACGGGGGAAAAGCTGACTTCAAACACATAATAAAATCCATTCCCAATATCTCCTCTTTTAACAGCAAGCTCTCTACAAAAACAGAAACCAACCTGGCTACAAGTACTGCCTGAAACTGAAAGGTTGATTTTTCAGTTTCTTTTGTGGTAAGGTAAAAGACATACAGTGTAGGTTGTTGGGAAACTGCTTTCAAATAGGGAATTCATTTGTTAGAAATATGCATTCAACATATTTGATAAGAAGAAACAGGCATTCTAAAATCAAAGCAGATAAATAAGTAAATATCTTCAGGATTACTATGTATTATCAGTCATGCCAGAATTTCTATACAAATAATAGACAAAGTCTTCAGTTTAGTCTTTTCTATTTTGCCTTGTCTTTTTTTGAGCCTGAACTCATGAAACATGCAAGCTGCAGCACATGAGTACGTTTAAGACAGAAGAGAAGTTCTTATTTATGTTTTAGTCTATCAAGATTTTTTAATACTATAATAAAAGCCACCGAGACATCAAACTTTCTCATATTTAAAAAGTGCAGTGTAAAATTTTCATTGGAGCTCTCTAAGAATTAAAGGTCTGTAGTTCAGATTTTTGATAGAAAGAAAAATTTTTCAAATGACTTGGCATACAGTCAGTGTAGTGTTGATTATACAGTATGAGCCACCAGGGAAGCCCCCATACTCAGCCCTAAATATATCTTAATATTTAATGAGATTAAAATTCTGCAATGGGAAATAATTCAAGGTAGTTAATGTGAAACATAATTGTAATTACCTAAGATACCCACTATTTTGTCTCTTAATGTCTGGCTTTCAGGATTAGACAACATGAAGTCCAATAACACTAATAAGATTGCTGTATATTTTCATTTTCCTTCATCCTAAGAGTTACACACATTCAAAAGTACACTATATTAATGTAAAGAATCTGCCTGCAATGTGGGAGACCTGGGTTTGATCTCTGGGTTGGGAAGATACCCTGCAGGAGGACGTGGCAACCCACTCCAGTATTCTTGCTTGGAGAATCCCCCTGGACAGAGGTGTCTGGCAGGCTACAGACCATGGGGTCACAAAGAGTCAAATACGACTGAGTAACTAAGAACAAAAGCAATGTATATCTAATACATAAGATATATGTGTACTGGCGTTTTAAATCTTTGTCCCTTGAAGGGGAGTTTAAATCAACTTGAAATCATATAACAAATTTCTAATCCCATTTCTCCTTTGGATTCTAAGAAGAGTCATGCTGTCCTTCTTATTGGATAATCCCACCAATTTTGTGGCCAAACCTTCTCAGAAACTAGTTTTTAAATATAAAGCTTTGAATAATAAGAATACAATGAAATTCATGGAGAATTACAGCACCCTCTGGAAAATGTCTATGGCATAAACATCCATAATTTAGCCACTTAACAAAACATTTACCAGAAGGAAATCAAAGATAAATTCGGAAAGGAACAAGAGGATGAAATCCAGAAACTGAGTATGTTTTACAGTAAATTGATAAGCTATAATTGCAAAGCTCTATTTTTGTTAGAATTGCAAATATTATGTTCATTAACCCTCTGTCTTTTCATGTCTAAATCATGCAAAGGAGCAATTTAAAAACATTTTGTGGCACAGATGCTAACTGGAATTAAAATAAGGAAGGATACCTTCTGGAAATAATGTTGCTATAGTAAAATGATCCTTTATACTTCAAATCAGTTAAAATCAGAAATCAATGAATTATGTATTCTTGAAGCATAAAATTTTCTGAGTGTCTTTTCTTTTGTAGATTGTTTTCTTTTTAACTTCATTTGTACTTAATAAACCATACAGTTAAGTTGCAATTTCCTCAAAATTGGATATATTTTATTATAATCCATGATAGTCTGTATTTATATAAAACATACTGCTACTGCTAAGTCACTTCAGTTGTGTCCGACTCTGTGCGACCCCATAGATGGCAGCCCACCAGGCTCCCCCATCCCTGGCATTCTCCAGGCAAGAACACTGGAGTGGGTTGCCATTTCCTTCTCCAATGCATGAAAGTGAAAAGTGAAAGTGAAGTCCCTCAGTCGTGTCCGACCCTCAGCGACCCCATGGACTGCAGCCTTCCAGGCTCCTCCATCCATGGGGTTTTCCAGGCAAGAGTACTGGAGTGGGATGCCATTGCCTTCTCCGTATATAAAACATATATGTAGACAAATTTGACAACATATTTTAAAGATTCATTAGTTTATTAATAGGATTTGTTCTTCAAATTGTCTTTTGTATTTATATTATATATATTCAAAATATAAAATGCATAAATGTAGATTATATGCATTTACATTTCAAAGCATTATCAGATTTATACTCTGCAATTAAATGGAATAGTATCCTCCTTTATTTCCTCAGCTCTTCGTCTAATCACACACATGAAACAGCCACAAGACTTTTCTAACTGAAATATTGTGATTCTTCTAAACTTCATATGGATTGGAAAAGTCCCACATACATGTAGTAACATAACTGTCTGATTCCCTGTCTGAACCATCCAAGATGTAAGCCAGATAGCCATAATCACTTTAACAAATACAATATAATTTTTTTTTGGCTCATCTAACAATGGAAGAAGAAAGTTCTCTACAACTGAGATTTTATCTTTTCCTTCCATTCAAACCCCTCTATTCTTGCCTCTCCTGGCATCATGCCTACCATAATGTTCCATATCAAGAAAAAGCTCAATTAATCTTAAGAAGTGAATTCACTGAATGAGTCTGTGACACTCAGTGAACCTAAAAACATTTGTTTCAACCTCACAACACCCAGTGAAATGAATTGTGTCAAGATACAGAGTCATGACATAAATTTCCATCTAGACACTAGCTGTGTGAGCTTGGGTATTTCATGTAATCTCATTGATCCTCACAATTTTCATCTAAAAAATTGCTAAGAAAAAAAAAAACAAAATAAAAGTTAAAAATTGCTAAGATTAAAACAGTTCCTTCCTCTGACATTTTGCCCTTCTGTTCTTTTTACTATTCTTGTTAATGAAAATTGTATTTCTGAAATTCAAGAAAGTAATAGTGAAGTAATATTAATAGTAGTAACTAACATTTATTGATTGTTTATAGTGTGCCAGGCCTTGTCCCTAAGCAGTTGATATATGTTAACTCATTTAATCTTTAATAAACTTTCTAAAATAGTTTGCTTTCTGATCTTTCAGAATCCTTTTGGTAATGTGAAGCCATTCCCAGGAAGTCTCTAGCTGTGGTCTTTTAAATAGGCCCCTTGAGATTCACCAAAGTTCTGGCTTAGAGCCAAAACATTTCTGGGGACTAGAATTACAGGTAGAGTCCTAGTGTTTGTTTGACTCAATGATCTAATTTATCAACTTGCTTATTTCCTACTGGGAAATCAGCTCTTTGTGTTTCCAACTATATAACTATCATTTATATAGTTACAAAGCATGTACTTTGTACTTACAAAGCATAAAAACTAAAAGCTGATGCTTTAAAGCAGTTATTAAAAGCTAAATTTATACAAGGAGTTTCCCTAGCCTTGAATCAGAACCTGGATGGTGGGTCTGAACATCTTGAAGCCTGGTTTATTGGAAACTGACCCAGGTTCCATACCAGAGTTCATCTAGCTACGTGTTTTTCCCTGCTGTTTCCTCTGTGAGGCAGAAAACTGAAGCCACTAGAAAATACTTGATCACCTTGGATTTCCTGCTGCCTTTATGAGCCGTCTACCTTGATCCCCATCAGGACAACCCTTTCCAGTTCTCCTCCTGCCAGTTTTCCTGTTCCCTCCACTCAATGCACCTGTATCTTCTTCCTTTAGTTCAACCACCTAGTCAGCTTTCTGTCATCCTCTGGCATAAAAGACTGGGCCCTCTTTCACTTTTCCCTCCCTCACTTAAGACAGATTTACCTAGATGCCCAGATCCATGGGATCACAAGGAGTCGAACATGACTTAGCAACAGAGCAAGAACAACAAGGTCAACAACAAACACTGTCTTTCAGTTCTGCTCCTTGAATCCAAAGCTACGGCCAATCCTGCTCCCCTCCCTAGATTTTCCTTCTTTCACAATGCTCCCTTTTAAACTTATTTTCTAGTAATTCTCTCAGCAAGAAATAATAAGAAGGAATATTATAGTATCAGATGATTAAGCCCTAGTTTAGCTGTGTAACCCTAACCTAATGCCTGTTACTAAAGGGCCACTCTGACCTCCTTCCTGAACTCCAGTCTTTTATTTCTAAATGTATGATTAACATTTCCTTGCATGTGTCGCCAGTACCACAAATTCTGTTGTTTTCCTGACTAAGCCAGCTGCTTCTCTGAAATTTCCATTTTCTGTTAACGGCATCATAATTTGATTTTTCATTTATTTCTTATGCCCTTATCCAATCAGACGCCTAAAAGTTTTCTCCTTTTTAATGTTCCCTTTCAGGTCTCACTGCCCTAGCAGACGGACTCACTTAGTCTTTCTACTTTGAGATGGTTCACATGTAATTACAACAACAACAATTAAGCCAGAGTTAAAAATTAAAACTATAAGAATGAAAGATTCAGCATTTCTTTAGATTCTAATTTAGGACAAAGTGTTATTCTTACAAGTTCTCAAGTTAGATTAAACCTGTTAGGAATCTGAATGAGAATTATAGCTTTGAAACCATGATGTACTAGGCATCACCACAGTTTCCCTTGACTTCAACATTCCTTCCTTGCCAAAGCCACTTCTCTTATTTGAGATTCTGCATAAATTGAAAATAAAGAAGTGGAAAATTGGTGTAAAAAAAATTGCAGTAGGAGATAAGATAGCAACTATTTTAAGGATAAAATGTTGGTTAATTTATCATCATCAATGAAATAGCAGTTCAAATCACTGGGAGCAAGTGTAGTGTTACTATTTCAGTAAAGTATTGCAAGAAATAATAAGAAGGAATATTATAGTATCAGATGATTCAGCCCTAGTTTAGCTGTGTGACCTCAGGCATGTTGCTTAACCTCTCTGAGGTGTAACTCTTTCATTTATAAAAATAACAAAACTAGCCTAGATCACCCAGAAATTTATTCATTTCTGAATGGGATTGAGAACCACTGATAGAAATAATGAATATATTTGCCTTTAACAATGAGGGAAATAGAAATTATCTTTTTAATATTAAAATGTTTAAATTAAGAACTTTTCAGTGAGTCAAAATAATATTTAACCATACCATATGTTTTGTTTTACACAAGTGAAGCATTTGACAGAGTTGGTGGGTTTATCAGTTCAGTTCAGTTACTCAGTCGTGTCTGACTCTTTGCAACCCCATGGACTGCAAGACGCGAGGCTTCCCTGTCCATCACCAACTCCTGGAGCTTGTTCAAACTCATGTCCATCATGTCGGTGATGTCATCCAACCTTCTCATCCTCTGTCATCCCCTACTCTCCCCTTCAATCTTTCCCAGCATCAGGGTCTTGTCCAGTGAGTCAGTTCTTTACATCAGGTGGCCAAAGGATTAGAGTTTCAGCTTCAGCATCAGTCCTTCCAGTGAATATTCAGGACTTTAGGATTGACTGGTTGGATCTCTGCAGTCCAAGGGACTCTCAAGAGTCTTCCCCAACACCACAGTTCAAAAGCATCAATTCTTCAGTGCTCAGCTTTCTATATATCAGTGATTATATGGCAAAAATGGTCCTGTGAACACTTCTAAACCACATCAACAGAGTTCCTGCAAAAAACAAAATAAATCAGAACAAGAACAAAATAACTATCATGTTTCAAGTGTATCTGTGTAGTACTTACTAGTGTTTCTCTGTGATTTGCTTAGTGGCTATAAGATTATGGCATCTGGTCCCATCACTTCATGGGAAATAGATGGGGAAACGGTGGAAACAGTGTCAGACTTTATTTTGGGGGGCTCCAAAATCACTGCAGATGGTGATTGCAGCCATGAAATTAAAAGACGATTACTCCTTGGAAGGAAAGTTATGACCAACCTAGATAGCATATTGAAAAGCAGAGATATTACCTTGCCAACAAAGGTCCATATAGTCAAGGCTATGGTTTTTCCAGTAGTCATGTACGGATGTGAGAGTTGGACTATAAAGAAAGCTGAGCACCGAAGAATTGATGCTTTTGAACTGTGGTGTTGGAGAAGACTCTAGAGAGCCCCTTGGAATGCAAGGAGATCCAACCAGTCTATCCTAAAGGAGATCAGTCCTGGGTGTTCATTGGAAGGACTGAGGCTGAAGCTGAAACTCCAATACTTTGGCCACCTCATGCGAAGAGTTGACTCATTGGAAAAGACTCTGATGCTGGGAGGGATTGGGGGCAGGAGGAGAAGGGGATGACAGAGGATTAGGTGGCTGGATGGCATCACCAACTCGATGGACATGAGTTTGAGTGAACTCCGGGAGTTGGTGATGGACAGGGATGCCTGGCATGCTGCAATTCATGGGGTTGCAAAGAGTCGGACATGACTGAGCAACTGAACTGAACTGAACTGAACTAGCATTATACTAGGACAATCATAAGTAGGATATACTAGATAATTGATAAGTATTTGTTGAATTAATAAATTGAGTTGAAACTGGGTGAAATTAATTAGTTGTTTCCATAGTTACAATTCTGGTGTGAAGTTTAAAAACACGTGACTTTTGGTTGCTCATACTCTCTTGAATCTTATTATTAGAGACAACAACAATGTGATAAACAAGTACCTTGCATTGATGACCCTGTTTTATTTGTGTGTTTACAGGCCAATGGACATAGTTTTGTACATATGGAACACGAAAAAGCTGTATTACTACTGAAGAGTTTCCAGAACACAGTAGACCTAGTTATTCAACGTGAGCTTACTGTCTAAATATTTTTTATAAATAGTGAAGATACGTCTAGCCAGACCTAATGTTCAAATAAATTTATACATAGAAACAAATTTTGCCAATTGCTGGACCAATGGCAAACATTAGTGCCAAATGTATAATACTATAATGTTAGCACTGATCATCCTTAAAAATGTTAACTATATAAATATGATGTTCATGTGGTTATGTATTAGTTTTAATTGTCAGCCTCTGGCTGTGCATTGGTGCAGTTTTAGTTTTGATTTTGTTTTTTTTTTTAATTGAATAAGTTTCTTCTCAAAGTGGATTTCATATAATTCGGAGCACGGAAGCACACACAAGCTCTTTATGAATTCTGCTCTCCATCAGAAACACTGCCTCAAAATTGTATATGCCTTTATATAGAAAATACAAATATAAAGAATTGTAATTCCCATAAAATATTTCTAGCACAAAGTATATGTTGGCATATAAACAAAAAGAATATAGAGAAAAAAACAATATTTTCATAAATTAAACATCTCGGATTGAGAAAGAAAATATATCTTAAAATAAGACTTTACTATATTGAATCTTTTTCAATAAAAATTACAAGATAATGCCTTATGAAAGTAACTGTACATATGGTATAAAGTGTTTATATTTGGTTCCATATTCATTTGCTAAATTCTCATAACACAGAGTGAAATATTTCATCAGTTAGCCATTTACCTCTGGGACCTGAATAAAAGATAGAACAACCTAATTTATTCAATGCCTTTAGCTAATTACAATACAGACAGAGTTAAGAAACAGACTAAAGGTCATTGTAGATAAATCTTTTTCACCACAAATGTAAGCAGTGAATGATGGGTGGCAGCAAGGTGTTGCTTTATTTCTTTCAAGTTTATGTTGATTATAAACTGTAGCCCTGTGATTTCTTTACTTGTAAATGTGGAATTTATTTGTGTGTTGCTTTATCCAATTTGCTACTTTTAAATCATTTTAAATGAGTTTGGGGTATTGATAAAATTTATCATTAAGAAAGACTTGTTAGAAAGTTATGGGGGTGATAAAATAAACTTTGGTATTTAAATATGAAACTTCAAATATAATTTCTCAGAGCCATGGTCTATCTGTATTACTAATTTCCATGCCCACCTTGGAGGGCAAAGTAGAGAAAATATCTTTTTTCCCCCAAAAGTTGCAAAGTACATATAATCTTAAATTCTGTCTCACTGAAGAGAAAGATGAGCATCATTAATATAGAATTAGTTATTTTTACATTGGAACTGTTTTCCTTTACAAATGATCAAAATCCATTTTATAACCCTTTAAAACTGTTTCTTTTATGTATTAGTCATTCATTTGATTAAAATATTAATTTCACATTCCAGAATAATTTCCCAGAGTTGGTTATATGCATTCTCTCTCATATTTTGACATAGCTCTCTTTTTTTAAATATATATAATGAATTTACTTTACATGCCAGTGTTCCAAATATTTTGTTACGATTTTCACAACAGTATCATATATTGATGTCACCAAAGCTCTGAGAGTAATATTTGTAAGTTAACTGTTTTATGGGGGACATTGAAAATATTGTATTTTTGTAGGGTCTATTAAAATGAGTGTCACTTATTAGAAGTACAGTGGTATTTTTTTGGCAATAGAATTTGTCACTTGAAGGCAAATGATACTTCACTTTATAGATGATGCACTAATTTTGATGTTGCTTTATGTCAGGGTGACATTAAACTATGATTTTATAGGCTTTGATATTTAGCAAATGATTAAATGATTGGCCTATTTAATATGCTTCCCAGAAGTAACTTTTAAATGCATTTTAATATATTGACAATTTCTGATGAGAAATGTCTTCAGAGCCTAATTTTTTCTTTGCCAAAAACTCACACCAAACTACCATACCAGCCGCTATATTAGGATGATCATCAGTAGTCAAGATCGAGGCCCTCACTGTCTTCCCAAGATCACTTAAAGGAGAAACAAGCTCATGGGTGTAGTTTGGTAGCCATGAAGCAGCTCCAGTCACCCCATTAGTTTTGTTTATCTTTCATGGGATAATTGGGAGAAGAGCCAGATAAAGGACTTCCCAAGTCTTTTTTCCTTATGTCAGGTTTCCGCATCAAACACAGGGTCTCAGGAGATGTTTCTGAGGCCAAGTGGAGAGAACCATGATCTAGTAAACCCTCTGCCACTCCTGATGTGACAGACAACACTGTCTTGGGCCATGCTTTACTCCTTCCTGTTCTCAGGAAATGAGAAAAAGAAAAAAGGGACCCCTGACCAACTGGAAATGAAGCTGATGTGCAAAGCACCTCATTGTCAATTGTACTGCCATGCTGCATACTGAAAAAAGGCAGGTAATAATGAAAAGAGGTATTTTTTTTTAGGTTGACTGAAAAAAATCATTGATCACTTACGGGGGAAGAGTCTTATTGATTCCATGGGTGACCAAAACCAATAATACACAAATTTGTGGTATTGGTTTTTTTGGAAGGACTGGCTTTGCTGTTTGAATTAGCATCTGGTTTATGCTAACAAAAAAGAACAAGCAAAAGTTAAGGGTGTCCCTTTAAAAAAGAAAAATCAACAGCCACAAAAAAGGGAGTGGAATTCATGTGACTCCAATAGACTCACCTTGGTCTTTGATTTTTATTAGGATCTTTCTGCTGAGAAAGCTGTCTTATACCTGACATGAGTAAGACATAATGGGAGGGAATGAGAAAAGTATTAGGTGAAAAGAATAAGCACTGAAAATTACTAGTAGAATTGTTGCAGATTTTGCAAGCCAAATAGAAATTAGTGGACTTTTTTTTTTTACTATTTACATGGCTTATCATACATTGTCACCAAAGCTCTCTTATGATAATTCTAGCTTACCAGACAACACAAGCTACCTGAACAAACATAACACTTTCAAAATATAAGGATCTTTTTGACAAGAAATATTGAAAGTCAGTATAACATACAAATATTTATATCATGATAATTTATTGCTTATTGAAATCTATCACATATATGTGTCCCAGTTAATAAGAACTGTAATTATATAGACGTCAAATAATCTGGGCCTAATGTTGGATTACCTCCTTCAGGATGGAAAGCAGTTTTAAAGAGAGAGTGACAAATCAGGATTGATTAGTTCTTAACCTTAAAGATGATTCCACATATATCACTAATATAATTACTTATTAGAAGCAGGACTGAGATATGTTTTAATAGGTGAGCTAAAGAGAGGGAGTATTCAAAGGAAGGAAAACTTTGAAAAAGTTAATTTTATATATTCATACATGAAAAGTATCTGAATTTGGCAAAATGACTGATGAAGGAAAACATTTTACTTTTAATCACCAAGTCGATTTAATAGCTCCACCACAATTTAAAGCCTTGGAAAACAGTGTGTGTTTGCCAACTTGCCTTTCTATTGACTTTTAATGCTGTCCTCAGTAAATCTCTGCCCCTTGTTGGCACACAGATCAAGAGTCTATTCTGACAACTTCACACCTGGCAAAGGGCACCACAGCATAACCAGATGAAAAACCATGTTGGCAGAGGACCACCACTCTAAGTCTTTGGTAAATTCAATCAACATCTTTGGCTGATTCCTGATACACTGACCAAATAACAGGTTTTTTGAAACACTGGGTCAGTAAAAAGTTATGCACATAATAAAATCTAATCAGTTAAGAAGACAGGTCCTTTATGTAGTATCAAGGAAAACAAGGTTGAGTTTTCCTCTCACAGAAATGCTAAATCATTCTGAGGCTTAATAAAATGTTCAAACGCTGGGTTGGTGATGTGCCCTCTCTTTTGGTTGTATTAGTGTTACCTGATCATCTGGGAATTGTGAGGAAATCTTCAATCTGCATGAACTTTTTTCCTTAGTAATACACCCAGAAAAGCATCCTGGCTTGGCCCAGAGTATTGCCCCCATCACTCTCAGCACAACCATCCCTTGAGTATACATTACAGTGAGAAAGTAGAGTGTGGGCTGTGGAAAAATAAATGTGCAACAAAGAAAGCATGTAGGTCAATATTACAGGAGATCCCGGTCATCACCTCTCCAAGGCATCCTTTCAACCTCATTTGGTCTAAACTCTTCAGAGAATGTTTTTTGAAACACTCTACCATATGAAACTAAGGCAGATACAATCAAGTTTTCTAGTTATATTCTGAACCTTCTGGGGTTGTTTTTGGTTCTAGAATGCAAAACTGACCTGTCTTCCTCACTGCTGTTGCTGCTATAGATCCATACCTCCAATTCCCCACGACGTTCCAAGGGCAGATGACTGCTTCTGTCCTGCTGACACAAGGATAAGAGGCCCCCTTAGAGTTCTGTTTGGAGACCCCTGACTATCAACTAATGGTTCCAGCTTCTGGTTTGGGAGGAAATTTCTTGGGTGATCCAGGAACCGAGTGTAGTAGCATTAACCAAGGCTCAAAGGTGGAGCATGGATCATGTCTCTGACAGCATCAAACAAAGCTCGTGTGCAAGGGTGAAGCTGGCAGGTCTTCAATAGAACTGTTTCCACTTCTGTTTTTGAAACGTTGGCTTTTACTACGTTGAGGACACTCTCTGAGGCTCCCAGCTGATTGTCATGGGGACAGGTTACAATCGTCCTCACCTTTGACACTGTCTGCAAGAGAATGATTGGGAAATACTGTCCTGTGATAGTATAAACTCCATGATTTTAACTTTGGAGAATTCAAAGATTTCTGATAAATGGAGGGAGAAAGTCCACTCTAAGTTTTGAATAAAGAGGGTAAATGAAAACCTAGGAATTTTATTAAAGCCTTGGGCTTTTAACTTTTGATTATCATAATCTTCTCTGAGAGCAGTTCTTTAGGAAGTAAAGAGAGAAAAACAGAGAAGGAAAATAATTCACCGGCCCTATCTTTAGAAGCATTATTTTATCTAGTAGCTTTTTCTCTGTTGGATTTTAATGTGTAACAGTGAGCTCTTACTTTGCAACAACTCGATGAGCACTGAACGAGATAAGAAGTAGACGTGGATGTAAAGCAGGCACAGATGAGAAGGTTATCTCTACAGCCACATCAACCTCCCCTAATTTTCCTGGGCTGCATAACTCACTTTTCTTGGCCTAATTTTGTATTTTGTTAATAGCAGCACCTCAGAGTAGAAGATTGTGAAATTCAAGCAGTGTTTATGTAGAAAGCAGTGAAATCCTGTGACTCTGCAGGTAAAGTCTTATCCCTTTTTCTGTGGGTGGGGAGGCTTTTAAAATATTTCATTCTTTAAGCTAGTGTAACTTTTACTGTGTGTAGGAAAGGATGTTGAGGGGAAAAGTTAAATGAATCATCCAATCTTTCTCTACTTTTGAAAAAGTATATTTTTTCTCAAATCTATGCCTGTTACACAATTGTATTATTTGTGTCAGCTTTTTTTTCCCCCTTCTTCAAAATAACTGGATGAGTAAGCAGCCTAAAAATAGTCCAGTAACTCTATACCTAGAGTAAAACATCTTAGTACAGAGCCTTACTTTCATCAGCAAACTCTGTAATTCCTCCATAGGAGAACTGTAGCTGAATCTCAGATGCCTAAGGTATGTCATTCATAAATTCAAAACATTCAGGGACAGTTTATTGAGGAATATAACAGAAACATTAAATGTGATGTTAACAAATATTTGTTGAGCATCAGCTATATAGCAGGCACTACGAGGGCTGTAACATGGTCTCCTCTGCACAGAATCTCACAATCAAGGGAAAAGATGGGAGAACTTCCCGATCAAGGAGAGTACACGGCCATATGGTGAGTCCCTGTGCCCCTGCCCTCAGCCCATGCGTTGCAAAAGGAAGCAGCATCCTTATCTAGTCAAATCTCTGAGGTTTGAGCAGGTTACATGTGGAGCTATAAATAGGTCTTCCTACTGGGTTCTGTCGTCTTTGGGAGGTTATATGAATATTTCCCAAGACTTAGGACAATATTTGAGAGGCTAGAAGTGGCAAGAGTGGATGCCTTACTGGACAAGATAAATAGCAACTGTAATCCTTTGAATCTGTGAAAGAAAATTTCACCAATTTGTTCCAGAGAAGAGAGAGACTATTAGAAAAAATGATATCCTTCAACCTGGCTCTGCACTGTGCCTGTATGTCACTGACATGATGGAAGAAAGAGATAGAAGCTGTATTTTTAAAGGCTTGATGTGTTTGATTGAAGAGATTCTTCTATGCTTAATGTCCCCAAAGGATCCCTTCTATGACCACTGCTTCTTACAGGCCATCAAAAAGCATGAGTCCAGAGGATCAATATTAGAATCACTCATGACCCACGGAGAAATGCAATGAGTTGAATATTCATTCAGCTGGCTGCATGTCATGTTTATTTACCTCACTTACTTCAGTGAGGTGAAAAGTATTTTACTGAGTGCTGTTCAGACTAGCCCATGAAAATACTGTTTGCATTAAGTAGGATCAGACATTCACAATATTGTGGACATCTGTTTATTCTTTCAAGAAAAGTTTGATTATTTGAATCTAGGAATTACTTGTTTTTCTTCATTCAATCTGTGCATATGCAGTGTTTTATTTTTTTAATAATTTTATTGAGGTAGAATTTGTCCCCAGGTTTTTTTTGGGGGGGGGGGCGGTTATTGTTATTGTCTTTTTTTTGGCTGCACCATGTGGCATGTGGGATTTAAATTCCCAGACCAGAGATCAAACCTGAGCCCCCTGCAGTGGGAGGTAAAAGTCTTAACCACTAGACCACCAGGGAAGCCCCTATACCAGTGTTTTGGACACCTAAAATCTTTACCTTTCACTGAGTACTTTCTGATCTCAGCCTTTGCCCACAATGGTCCCTCTATTGAAATGTCTTCCTCTCCCCGTTCTCTTTGTAAAGTATCAAAATTATATGCAGCCTTCAGGATCCAGTTCAAAGATTACCACCATGAAAATTTCCCTAGTATTATATTGGAAGAAGTCTCTCTCCCTAATATTAATACCATGATATTACTTTTTGTAGGTTTTATAGTACTTATTACATTCTATCTTCAGTCATAGAGGTTTGATATACCTTTGTTCTTTCCTCTCTTATCACCTGGATGCTTCTTGGGAGGATCAGACAATACTTAAAAGAGGCATTCTAGACTGAAGGCACATCTGGTTTTGCTTTCTATGTATCCTTAGGGCCTGTAGAGTGTCAGAAGCATAGCAGGTGCTCAATAAATATTTGTTCAGTGATTAAGTGGATGATAGGCCTGGCACATAAACACATTTACTGGATTAAACAAGAAGTTGATGTTCAATTTACATAACAACTTTAAACCATGAAACGTTCACTTTCTCAATTCATTCTTTTCTTTCTTCAATTCTCCCTTTTAACCCAATCTTCCTCTCCTCCTCAGCATTTCTTCTAAGACCTTTTAGGTTCTCGTGCTGTGTTTCAACTGGAGAAGGCAATGGTACCCCACTCCAGTACTCTTGCCTGGAAAATCCCACGGACAGAGGAGCCTGGTGCGCTGCAGTCCATGGGATCGCTAGGAGTCGGATACGACTGAGCGACTTCACTTTCACTTTTCACTTTGATGCATTGGAGAAGGAAATGGCAACCCACTCCAGTGTTCTTGCCTGGAGAATCCCAGGGACGGGAGAGCCTGGTGGGCTGCTGTCTATGGGGTCACGCAGAGTTGGACACGACTGACGCGACTTAGCAGCAGCAGCTGTTTCAACAGTTGTATTTGATTTCCCTTTTATATTTTCTAAGGACCTTGTGATGTGCTTAGTCACTCAGTCGTATCTGACTCTTTGTTATTGCATGGACTGTAGCCTGCCAGGCTCCTCTGTCCATGGGGATCCTCCAGCAAGAATACTGGAGTGGGTTGCCATGCCCTCCTCCAGAGGATCTTCCCAACCCAGGGATCAAACCCAGGTCTCCCACAGTGCAGGCAGATTCTTTACCGTCTGGGCCACCAGGGAAGCCCATGAATATTAGAGTAAGTAGCTTATCTCTTCTCCAGGGGATCTTCCCAACCCCAGAATCAAACTGTTGCAGGTGGATTCTTTACCAGCTGAAATACCAGGGAAGCTAAGGACATTAAACACCATCCAAAAAGTTTAAGAAACAACTTTTGTCCATTTAATTGGAGTACATTGTATCAATCCTTTTGATTTCATTTGGGTCTTCTCTCCTTGGAAGAAGGCATGCAGATGGATGCCAGAAATCTCCCAGAGAAATAAATGCAAAGGTTGAACTTATAGAGCCATGGTCTTGGTCTTAGAGCACCTTAGAGATAATCAAGCCCTGTTTCCACATTGTACCAGAGGCCCAAGACCTAGAGAGGTCAAGTGATTTTGTAAACCAAGGACACAAAAGTGCATGCTTAGAACTGGCTTTAGGTCCCTATTTAGGGTTATTCCAGCTCTACACTGTGACTTGGTAGATCACTTTATCAAGCTTTACAATTTGGAGAGTGGGCAGTAGTAAAAGAAGTTGTGATAGGGATGGCTAGGGAAAGGTAGTTGAGAAGAGAGAATCCCTATAATTTACCCTATTTTAGCTCTAAAATTTAATGAAACCACTGCCTAACGCTGCCTGTTCTAGAATAAAGACAAGTCTGTCCACAGCTTTTAGCTATAGTTCAGCATAACAATATTTTCACACTGCATTTTGGATCCTTTCATGGGAATATTCCACTATCTTCATCCTTAAAGCAAAATGTCATATACTCCAGAATTCTCAGGCTACTGCAAAAGCTTTAAAATTAACATGATTAACTGTGTACAGAGATCACAGAAAAGAGATTACCTTAATAAAACCACATGCCCCCTCCCAAACTTTTATAGAAATCAGAATCTGGCCTGCTGATCTCAAAGCAGAAAGAAAAGTATTTCTACTGCCATTGCTATTAGTTTCATTAGGTACTTTGTTTGTAGGGGCAAAAAAAAAATTGGAATTCAACCCCTGGCGGGGGGCGGGGCGGGGAATGTCTGTTAGGAGAACACTAGGTTGGTAAGCTCCTAACCAGAGTTCCTTTATTACCTCCTAGGATCTTGCTTTCCTTACAAATAAAGCATTTCTTTCTTAGCTTTCTCACAACAGTATTTCCCATTTGGGTTTCTATTTGGGTTTCATAGCAAATTGAATTACAGAATTCAATCAGTCTCAAACATTAAATCTATTTCTCATTACTGCTGTGTTTATACTAATAATACTAATTATTCCATCTGCCTCTGCCTTTTTTTTTTTTTTTTTTTTTTGTCTCTGCCTTTTAATTTCTTTGTATGGGGAGAACTTGCTAACAGGCTGTGTAGGGCTTCTTTTAATGACATTTTGTATCTAGAAGCCATTAGTATATCCTGAAGGAAATTTCAAATCATTTTTTTTTGATAGAAGGGTGCCTTCAACTGTCCAGCTTGGTCTTATATAGCCCACTCTCTATGTATTTACATGAAGAAAAGAATGCCAATTTCTGTTTGAATAAAAATGAAGTGAAAATGAAAAGGGTAGTATTAATCGAGAGAGCAACATTATTTTAGACTAGCGAGTGGGTAAGAGTATTTCAGAAGAGCTGGAGTGCTGTATTTTAAGTAAGAGTTTCTAGAAAAGTGAGGAAGAGTAATAAAAGGCTGGATGAAAGGGAGAAATTAATGTTATTAGGGGAGTAAGAATGAGAAAGGGGAACGAATGGGGATGATAGAGAGGAACGGAAGGAATTGGATGGCAGAGATCAGACCCAGATTCAAACACAGCCTCATCTCTTGGTGACCACGCCCCCTTCAGACATCCCTGGAATTCCCTTCCTTTCCCTCCCTCTCTCCTGGCAGAAAGTGATGAAAAATAATGCATATATTAGAAATATGTTTCACTTCATCATTATTTATAACAAGTTATTTTTATAATGTGGTGGATAATTTTTTAGTCATGTTCAGTTCAGTTCTGTTCAGTCGTTCAGCCGTGTCCGACTGTGCGACCCCATGAATCACAGCGCGCCAGGTCTCCCTGTCCATCACGAACTCCCGGAGTTCACGCAAACTCACGCTTTGTAGGAATACGTATGCAATTCTGAAGAGTTGCCACTAGATGGAGCCCTTATATCTATAGTACAATTTTATGTATCTCAATCAGCAAGTCTGTAGCTTGGATAACCCCACTCTGGACAGCCCGTTTTTATACCAGTCCTGCTGATAGAACAATAAATAAGTGTTAATAAACTATTTCTAAAACTGTTAACACCCTTTTTCATACTCTTTTGAGAGAATTAGTTTGAAATAATGCTCTAAATTTAAACAATACAGGCAAAAAAGTAAAAGTTTTAAGCTTATTTTAATCAGTTTCTATATTTTTGACTACACCTCTCAGGTTTTACCGACCACCCAGGACCCAACCACAGAAAGAAAGAGTCTCTCTCTCAACTTCAAGTGAGTGTGTGATTTTAAATTCTGATATTCCAGTTCAGATTAATTATGACATCTGCCAGTTTAATTGTTCTTTAACCTCCTTTGGTTCTCCAAATATTTTGTAGAGGTATTTTAACAAGTTTCCTTCCTATATGCTCATTCCAAATATGTGGGAAGATATTTACCACAAATTATTTAAAATATGTATTTTTAGATGACCCCCTCCAAAACTTAAACATCAGGAATTAACTATACAGGCCTGGCATGCTGTAGTCCATGGGTTGCAAAGAGTTGGACACGACTGAGCAACTAAACTAAACTGAAGTGAGCATAATCTTGATTATGTAAATCTAAAAGTAGTCCAAATCTAAATATGTGTATATACATATACAGCTTTATTTCCAGGTGACACCTGGTAGTATCAAGGTATCCAGCATAAATTCTTAATTTTTCATTTTATCTATGTGTAAAGAAATTAATATAATATTATAATCAGATTTGGGCTTTCCTGGTGGCTCAGTGGTATAGAATCTGCCTGCAGTGCAAGAGACGCAGGAGACATGAGTTCGATTCCTGGGTAGGGAAGATCCCCTGTGGGAGGAATTGGCAACCCACTCCAGTATTCTTGCCGGGAAAATCCCATGGACAGAGGAGCCTGGCGGGCTCTAGTCCATGCGGTCACAAAAAGTAAAATCCGACTGAGCGCATCATCAGATATTATGTATTATAAACCGAATACAGAATGTATTTCAAAACACATCTCATAAACTGATAATCAGATTCAAGGGGATGGTTTAAAATCTCCCCCAGCCTCCCTTCTTTCAACCAGAATGTCTGGGTGTTGAAGGCACAAAGCCCCTAGCAGCCTTGGTGACCTGTGTCCTCAAGCTATTTTGGTTCTTAGACATTTGGAATGTCAGGGCCTCTACTGGCTAGATCATTGTTTACAAACCGAATGTTTCTGTTTACTTCTTCTAAGCTTATAATTATATCCTCACTCTCATGGCTTAGTGATGGCTTAGCCATCATCCTTGTTTGGTCCTCCTCTGTGCTAATTCCACCAAAGGCCTATTTATTCCTGTTTGTGGTATTTCTCTGCCAACCATTTAATCTTTGTTTCTTCTGAACCCAAGCAAAGGTAGAAAGAACATACAGTGTTCCTTCCCAAAGTCTATGTAAAACTATTTAATCCTCCAGTGTTTTCCTCCAAAGGAAACAGTTTCCCAACCCACTACTAATACAGAATGTTCTTAGCAAATTCAGTCAACCTTCTTTGGGGGTTGGTGCTTTATATTAGGTTGGCCAAAAAGTTTGCTTGGATTTTTCCATCAGGTGTTATGGAAAAACCCAAACGAATTTTCTGGCCAACTCAATAACTTCTCTATGACCTGAAGCATGTTGATTTTAGTGCACCATCTTGGGTTTGCTTACCAAATGTGCTTTCTCTCTTTTCAGAAGAGAAAAATATCTCCTAAGCAAATTTAATTGTACACAACATGGCCACACATTTTAAAGCAAATACAGATGTTCACCATGGTTTCATTCTTTTTAATACAGCTTTTGCCTTGTTTTATTTGCTTTATTTTCTATTTCATCATCTTTTTTCCTCTCTTCTTAGATTTCCAAGAGCTTTTCATGACAGTTTTGGCTGTGAAATCTGAACTAAATATTAGAACAAAAATTAGGAGAAATTTGTACTGAGAATGAGAAAAAAGTTACTTGAAAACTATTTCTGTACTCAAATAGTGTGGGGTTTTTTGTTTTGTTTATTAATGCTTGTGGTACTTTTTTATTTCTAGATTTTTTATATCAAATAGCACCTAAAGTATTTTCACATATAGAGTGTTTTAGGGTTAAAATACTTTAGTGTTTTAGTGCTAAAATACTTTAGCACCTAAAGTATTTTCACATATAGAGTATTTCCCTGGTGGCTCAGTGGTAAAGCATCTGCCTCCAATGCAGGAGACGCAGAAGATGTGGGTTCAATCCCTGGGTCAGGAAGATCCCCTGGAGGAGGAAATGGCAACCTACTCCAATATTCTTGCTTGAACAATACCATGGACTGAGGACCCTGGCGAGCTACAGTCCATGGGGTCTCAGAATCGGACACGACTGAGCGATTAAGCATGCACCACACACAGAGTATTAACTTTATATTCCTGGGAAGAAACTCTAGGTGAGGACTTTCTATCCAGTTGTCAGTTTAGTTCCCTCAAGTACTGAGATATTGATCCCCTCATAGTACATGGACTTGTGACTTGTTGCTTTCACTTGGGGCCTGGAGAGACCTCATCTATTTTACTCACCTATACCCCATTATGCAGAACAAGCATGACCGTTTTCTGTCTGTGCCATGATGTAAGGAGGTTGGGAAGCTCTGGTTTTAGTTAAAACAAATGGGAAAATCACCAAGGTTGGGTTGGGTGTGGAGCCCTAAGCAGCTGAGGGAAGAGAAGAAAGTTGTGAAGAACGGTTGCTTAAAATGCCTACAACCCTCTGGAACACTGCTTGCATGCCTCCCACCATGTATAGGATGCCAACTGTCCAGCTGTGTCACCTCACTGAAAAATAAGTGAATGATGGACATATTTGACACTCCATTTACTACTGTTGATGTTCATGAAGCCAGGAATCACCCATAAAAGAGAGTTGTTAGGTTGTGGGCAAGATCCATTTTCCAAATTTGATTTTTCTTCTATGTTATCATTATACACAGTGTTCTTGACTTGCAACATTTGTCTTTACTTGCTGTCCTTCTACTTATTTTAATCTCTGAAAGCCAGTCTTTGGACATAATTTTTTGCCATACTAAAGGTGTCGTTCAATTTAGCAATAAGTGTTTTCCATTTGATATAATCACACAGTGTAATTGTGATCAAGACAGATTCCCTAGCAGGCCATCACTCTGTGTTCTTCATGAAACCATGAATGTTGCTAGCAAATGTTACCAATCTGTTTGTGACCATTTCTCAGAGAAACTCAAACTCAAGACTCTCTTTCTGTCTTTTGCAATCTCTCTCTCTCTGTCTGCATCTCTCACACACAGAGGCACACAGACACACACAGTATCAGGTACTAATTTTTTTTTTTTTTAGGTTTTCACATATTTCTCCAAATGACCTAGATCATCATAAAATACTGAAAGGTAAGGGACTATGTCTTCTTCTTGTTCTTTTCTTTTTAAACTTCCCATATCCACAATAATATATACTCATATTTAGAATATTCATCCAGACCTATATGTACATTTGAATAGTTCGCTAGCTTAGAGAGATGACTAAGTAATTATCTCCCAAGTCTTCCTCTGAGCCATCCTAAGATTTGTCCTGTAGCCAATCTATGTGTTTATCCTTTAAGAAAAATTATCAGTGATTAAAACAATGTATCTCTTTTGCTGTGCATTTAATAAACATATGTTAATGAGCAAAGGATTTTGAGAACGGTGGGAAATAAAAATATAAATAAGCCATGGTCCTTCCTCTCAAATGCTCAGTCTAATGGAAAGACAGACGTGTAACCTGCCTAGTAAATACTACTGTGCTGCTACTGCTGCTAAGTAGCTTTAGTCGTGTCCGACTCTGTGCAACCCCATAGACGGCAGCCCACTAGGCTCCTCTGTCCCTGAGATTCTCCAGGCAAGAACACTGGAGTGGGTTGCCATTTCCTTCTCCAATGCATGAAAGTGAAAAGGGAAAGTGAAGTCACTCAGTCGTGTCTGACTCTGAGCGACCCCATGGATTGCAGCCTACCAGGCTCCTCCGTCCATGGGATTTTCCAGGCAAGAGTACTGGAGTGGGGTGCCATTGCCTTCTCCAAATACTACTATATAGGTACAAAATATAAGGTGATACCAGAGAACAGTGCAGTATCACTTTCTCTCCCAGAATAACAAAATGGCAAACACTTCCTTTCAGCTTTATTGTGTGTGTGTGTGTGTGTGTGTGTGTGTTTTTAATGTGGACAGAGAATATTTTTGGTTCCCCTAGGAAGGCAAGGTTCCTGTCCCTCATATATGTTCTTTCTCAAAAAGGACAAAGTCTCAGGTGACAGGGAGAATCTAATTCACTGCAGGATGTGTGCAGTGCATGCTCAGTCTCTAAGTCCTGTCCAACTCTTTGTGATCCCATGGACTATAGTCCACCAGGCTCCTCTGTCCATGGGATTTCCCAGACAAGAATTCTGGAGTGGGAGCCATTTCCTTCTCCAGGGGATCTTCCTGACCTAGGGATCAAACCCACATCTCCTGCATTGGCAGGCGGATTCTTTATCACTGAGCCAAAGCCTGATAACAAACGCCTACTGTCCACTTAAAGAGCTCAGTCTCAGGAAAGGGAAGAATCTAACAGTTAAACTTTAGGGTCTCTTGAAATCTTTGCTTTAAAATAATTTGTTTTAAACACCTTTAAAAATGTACATACTTCTGGTGGACTTGCATATTCTAAATACTTATGTACATAAAGAAAAGATTACACTCTTTGTATTAATAAACACCTTCATATTAGGAAGATCAGTTCAGTTCAGTTTAGTCGCTCAGTTGTGTCTGACTCTTTGCGACCCCAATAGACTGCAGCACGCCAGGCCTCTCTGTCCATCACCAACTCCCAGAGTTTATGCAAACTCATGTCCATTGAGTTGGTGATGCCATCCAGCCATCTCATCCTCTGTCGTCCCCTTCTCCTCCTGCCTTCAGTCTTTCCCAGCATCAAGGTCTTTTCAAATGAGTCAGTTCTTTGTATCGGGTGGCCAAACTATTGGAGATTCAGCTTCAGCATCAGTCCTTCCAATGAATATTCAGGACTGATTTCCTTCAGGATGGACTGGTTGTAGATACTTTTTTTGTGTAGGAACAGAACAGGGCCCATGAGAATTCAGAAAAAAAAAAAAAAGAAACACTTGAGCAGTATACCTATGATAAAATTTTCTAAAAAGTAGAAGACTAAAGACTGCCTAGAACTATGGCGATACAGACCAAATCTCACATGTACCATTTAGATGGACAGCTGAAATGCCTATGTGGTCAGTCCTCACACCCTTCTCTAAAGGTCCCCCAGTATCGACCATTGCAACTGCCCTGGCATCATCTCCTCAGCACCAAGAAGTGGAAGTCATATAAACTTCCACAAGTTATTCTGAGGGGAAAATCTCCTCAGAGATTACGCTGGCCAGAGAAATAACAGATATGGTTTTTATGCAACAAAATTTCAGAGTTTTTGTTTGCTATTTGAGATGAAAAATCAAGGATTTTCAAATTCAGGTTAGGATTAGCCTAGAGGTGGGACAGCAATGATATAATAAAGGTGGGTAGGTCAAAAGTATGAGTTCAACCATGGTCTGGAAAATTAGCTGCTATTGTGGCTGAAGTGGCTGGTGGGTTTTATTTGTGAACAATGTAGTGTCTCTGTGCAGCAACTCAGACAATGGGAATTATTAAAACTATGCGATGGACTGTGAGGCATGCTTGAATTTGAAAATAATATTGTGCTTATTAAATTCTTAGAGGTATTTTGACCTTCAGATATTACTTTGGGCATATTACTGAAGATCTAGGTTAAAAGGTATTGAAAAAAGCCCAGTAATTACATATGGTCAGTGGTCCGTATGCGAGGTCATTTTTTTTTTACTTTATTAAATTGAACTATTTACCCAACATCTCACCTTAATCCAGAAAGAACAGCAATGGCGTGTGACGTTTTGGGTTTTTTCATAAAAATTATGTATATTTAAGGTGTACAACATGATTTGATGTACAAATACATAAATAATTACTATAGTCAGTCTAATTAACATCTCATCGCTTTGGTCACCATAGTTGCCATTTTGTGTGTGGGGAAAACACCTGAAAGATACTCTTTTTAGCAAATTTCCAATATTCAATACAATACTGTTAACTAGTCATCAATGCATATTAGATCTCTAGACTTATTCATCATACGCCTTCCATGTAAACACCATCATTCCATTCAATTTTTCTTGATTTCCAAATGCTTGTGGTAACTTAAAGCAAAAAATGTACTAATACTGGCAAGATTGGCTATTTGTGACTATATGCTGAACTGTATGATAAACTAGAGAAAACTCTGTAAAAGTTATGTCTATAGCCCTTTAAGGTACATTATGTATCAGGGAGTCACTTAACCTCAGGAAATTGAGAAGGGAAATCAAATTATTTTAAAAAAATGAAGAAATCAAATTTAAATTCTCAGTACATCATGAGATGTTAAGTGTTTCAGATTCTTATCTGAAGAATGAACAGATGATGTAGAACTATTAAATAGTATCAGGTGGCCTCTCAGCCTGAAGGAACTCAGGTTGTCCAAAGTATGTCCAGTCAGTATAAAAAGATGCAGAAAAACCTAATCATTGTTTAGTTTAAGGCAGACTATTTAGTCTTCTTCTAGGCATCTGCTGACTGATTTTAGAGATGACAACAGAAATTAAAAGAAGCAGTCTCTTATATAGCGTATGTCAATTCCAAGGCATAACTGCTTGTGAAGATTCTATCATATTTTATTTGCCTGTTTCAGAAACAGATCTGCTGAACTGTCCTTAGTGCTTCATGGAGCTTTAAAGATTAGTCCCACATCAGTCGATTCGAATGCTTCCTACCTGCAAAACATGGATGTCTCAAATCCTGAAACTCACTGAAATATTGATGTAAAAAGTTATTTTAGCATAAGCAAGGACACTGTACTCAAATGTATTATCAAGATCACCTCCAAACTCTGCAAGTAGCAGAAAATAAGGTGTTTAACTGGATTTCAGAACCCTGTAGGCCCTCCTGGAAAAGCAGAAATTTAATGGGCTTCTAGCATTTCAAGAACTCGTTGAGACTGTCAAAGGTTTCAGTAAGAAATTCTAACAACTAGAACAGCAAGTCATTAGTGAGAAAGAAGAAAGCATCTCTAGTGAAATCTGTGTCCAGGGGACTTTAGCACTGCCCAAAGAGCATATTTTATTCAGACCATTTGAAGTTAGATGTACCCCCAACCC
>NW_011494843.1:2628582-2673180 GCF_000754665.1 Bison bison bison | reverse complement strand
TGGGTGACGTTGTTTTTAGCTTTTGCATATGTTGGGAGGGTGAGTCAGGTGAAGGGTTTCACTACTACTTGAAAACTAGCTCTCCAAGAAAGGTGAAATCAATTCCTCTATAGTGTGACTTTCCCTCCTCTCCTTAGGGCAGTTATACTTAAACACGGGCCAAGCTAAAGTCACAGAATGAGGTATTTAATCATAGGATTTCAGAAAGTAGCCCAACCAGAGAATAGTCTCCTTAGAGCCTCTGAAAGTGTAATATGTAGGTCTGCTTTCTCAGGATAGGTTGAAACTCCAAGTCCTTATTATAGATTGTCCTGATATCCTACTCTGGTTTGATCAGTTTATTATCAACTCCAGAATGACAGAAGAGGGCACACAGGAGGCCTTGTATCGGATAAATAAATATTTACTAAATAAAACAAATTTAAATTCTACTTACAAAAGCTGTCTTGTGGAGGGGCAGGGGGAACCACCAATTTGAAAGCTGCTTTTGCTGCTGTTAATTTTTTAGTATTTGAAAAGATGTTTCAAGCAATAACATATTAGGTGTGCAATACTCCTGCCAGGCAGTGTGTGGGGCTTTGGAAAGGTGAAAATTGTTACAGCAAGCTGCTTTCATTTATTAAGCTAAGCACGCATATGCCTTTTGAAGGGTCCCTTTGATCATAAAGTTAACATTTGTGCTGTTCATCACCAGAGGTTTTACAAGGCCCCCCTTATCCATTCTACAGCACACTTACTGCTTTCTTCCTGTATCCCCAGATAAGTCTCCAGGACCAGATACCAGCAAGTCATTTTGTCTGCTTTCATTAGTTTGGCCACACAAGGAATATTCTTTCTTTACATCTCAAGTGCTCAAATTGCCATGTGAAAACCAACTCTCTATCAGTTTTTCTCCATATTTAATTCCCAGCTTTTTTTTTCATTTTCTGCATTGGTTCCCATGGTAACAAGTCTGTTGGCAGAGAAGGTGTGACTCTGATTCTAGCTTTCTGCACAAATTCGAAATTTTTCTAGTGATCCTCAGGCGAGTGTCATATAAACAGGAAGCAAGAGAGCACAGTTCCCTAAGCTAATGCCTCTAATCCCTTACCCTGCCATATGCATTTCCCACCCTATTCCCCAAACCAGGCCTGCTGACCCCAGAGAGGAAGGTCAGCACTTAAGCAAACTGTGCAGAGTCCCTTCACCTGTCAATACAAGGATTCAAAGGGCCCTTATATCCAACTACAGATGCAAGCGTTGAAATCTTTTCAGTTGGCTTCCTCTTCTAAATGTCAGTGACTTAACTGACATGAATGCATAATTAATGACGTCATCTGGGCACAAAGTGGAGAACCAACTTGCGCTCATTTTTCTAAAAAATTTTCTCAGTGTGCTTCTAAGATGTTTACACCCCAGGGATTATGTAGATCTTGAAATAGCCTTAAATCAGTGTCTCATGATAAGTGGGGACATTGATTAAACAGACTTTCCCCCAATAGGTAGTTAAGTGGTATGTGAGAAAGGGCAAGCAAGTCATCCCAGAAAACTGAGTTCCTGAAGAGAGATTAATAAAGACGTAGATAAATGAAGAGGACATTGTCCCTGGTGGCTAATTGTGAACCAGGGAGCTTCAGTTGGCACAATTCAGGGTTCAAGAATGGAAAACTAAAGAAATGAAATAAAACGAAAGCTAAGGAAATGGAGTGTAGAGAAAGGAGTTTTTAAGAGTGAATCATTTGCAGAAAGGAGCCTTCAGGTAAGAACGGCTTCTTGCAGACTTTGACCCAACTCTATCCACAAAATATTTTTCCAATAGTTTCTTTTAAAAATAGATTATATTTCTTTTGAATTTTAGAATTCCTTTGTGGCTTGGCATTGTTATACGCCTAGCAACCCCATATCTCCTAGGTCCTCAATATTTAGAAAAAAGCAGGAACTGTTCATCACAGTCCTCATATCTGAATGTGCTTTTAACATTTTTCTTTTAGAAAAGTTAATGAATTCAGGGGAATGAAAATAGACATTAGAAATTAAAATATGGGTATCTAAGCTATAGTTAAGAAAATTGTAAATGGTTGCTTTTTTTGTTGGCTCCTATAAAATATGTGATGCTTATGCACACTGAAGTTTTAAAGTTAGCAGATTATATTGTACAAAGGTATTTTTTGCCCTTTAAAAGTTATTTTCCTACATTAAGAAGTTTTCTTATATTAGAAACTTTTTATTGAAACTCAGGTTTTATGTCTCTGTATAGACAGACATAGGTGTTTTTCTTTGCACACTCATTTTGCACAGGTAAAGTAATGAGTTAAACAATGCCCAGGTATGCAGGTCAACTGACCATTATATTAGCTAGATTAGGAAGAGTATTTGATGAATGGAGGAAAAAAAAAATCACCTTATATTTCTTTGTGTCTTTCTGTCCCTCTTCCCCTTTCCTTATTTAGTCAGGAAATCTTATGTAATTTTTGAATAGCCCACAGGAAAACCAAGATGAAACTCTCAGGCAGATATAATATAAAGCAGTTCCTGTATCAGCTATGGTAATTTATTTTCAGAATGTACTGCTGTAATAAGTTTTATTTTCAGTACTTGCAGTCTTTCCACACAGAGGACTCTTATTGGTCTTGAATGTGGAAAGGCATCTGTTCAGGGCAGAAAGAAATGTTTTATGTTAAGTCTTACTCTAGAAAATTTGGTTTTAGCTTTGATGACACCTAGTGTCAATGGAATGCAATAAATGTTTAATACGCTTTATGATGTTTAGGCATTTCTCATTAACATCCTCAGCTACGTTTTCCTCCTCAAAAATGCAAGCCTTAGTATTGATGTGAAAAATAATTGACACATAAACCACATATTTTTAATCTCAAGAGCCAATCAAGTTTCTCTGTGTATTCAGTGTATAGAAGGGACTAAAGGAAGCTTAAGGACAATGACACTGTCTTCGTATGAAAGAGGAATTTTTTCTTAGTTGAAAATGAGAGGTAAAATCTACTGAATTCTGTTTATAAATTTTAAAGACCACCAAAAATAACCTTGCAAAAGATTTGCAGGTACTGTAGTTTTATTTTTCCCACTTTATAACCACCTAAGGGCACGCCCCCACCCAGCTGTATATAAATAAAGTATAATATGAACTACAGTCTCTTTCTATTCAGAGAAGAAATCTTAAATTAACAACAGCAAATCTAAACAAAGATGATGATAAAATTTTAATTGGCTTAAGAATTAAAAGGATACTGGATACTATGTTTTTAGGATTTTTAAGTATCCATGAAAATTCTTTCATTCCTAAAATATTTTATAGTTGATTTCTTTTGACCTCAGTTATTTTGGGGCATAATCCTTTTATTATCGTATAATGAATCTCTAATTCCACCTATTTATTTAATATTTTTCCATATGCTAAACACATGCATACACACACATTTTCCACTTTTCGTTTGAGGTCATATTTCAGTTAGTGAAATATTTCACTCTTCTGTAAGTTTAAAAACTAAATCCTAAGCAGAGATGCAACACTGGGCCACAGTTTTAATAAAATGAAGACAGTCTCTAGGCTCATACTCTTTTATGACATCTGATTTCTCTACCATATGTGCAGCACAACAGTGACATCTTAAGGCCAAGTAACTAAAGCTCCTTTAGCCAGAGAAAGAACTTGAATTGGGATCTGTGTTCAAAGAAATTCCATTTTATTATTAAGTACTTTTCAAGTTTACAATTTGCAATTGGTAGATCTTAGAAGTGCTTCTTTATTTATGACTTCTTTTGCAGTCTTTGTGAACATTTTAATGTGTACTAAATGCTAACATTTTACATAGACATACTGTATATTAATGCATGCATTTCACTGCATAGTTTATTGACACTCCCCTTGTAAAGCTTTTATGGAAGAAACAATAAGCCACGGCAGTATAGCAAAAGAGGCTTAATCTTTATAAATTGGGGCCTTTTCTGTCTCTTTGCTAGCTTAGGTGGCTGTATACAAATTTGGGTGGGAGGGGCTGGAAACACCTCTTACCATTTAAGGTTTTCTACATGGTGAATTCTAGCCAATTCGAAACAAATTGCTTACTTTAATAAAAAATTTTACCATTTTATAAAAAGTTAAATCATGACATGTTTAATTGAAATGGCTGTGTTGTAATTAATATTTTGAGATAATTGTGATTTTGAGCTTAAATTATATATAAAAATTGTCATTTTTGTATGTGTTAAAAAAAACTACTGTATCACAACAGTACTTTTTAGTTGAACTACATATTGATGTAAATAAAAACTGAATGAAGACATATTTACAACTTTATTAACATAGATTGTGAATGTAGTTAATGGTTTTTTTTTTTTGCTGTATGAGACCATGACAACCTTGAAAGCTGCTTCATTTTATGTGCAAAGAACTCCTATGGATCTATATTTTAAATTTACTGAATCAATGAAGTTACTTTGTCAGTTAATTTGCAAATGCAAGCTGTATTCTCCAGTTTTATTTTATGTATTGACACTAAACAGTAAAGGTGTACAATGTGATTAGAATGCATTTTGAAGATGCTTTCTGTACAGATACAAAATACAGGGACTATAATAATGCTGTGCAGTGTATAGCAAAGCCATTTTTCGGCTTTGATGTACTCAACTTTTTCAGTATTTAAAAAAGTGTTTTGAATAACATAAAAGTCTCTTTATTGTATAAATAATAAAATGTCACCTTATTGTAAAGTGTCTTTTGTTTAATATGGAAGCTGATTTCTTAGGGAGCAACAGAGTTGTTGTATGAAAAGGGAATGTTTCTTTTAAACCAAAAACATAAACATTGTAATCAATATTTGAAAAATGTAACTTTTTAATGAACATGTAGTATTTATCTTTATTAGCAATGATTTTTTTCATTATATGATTATGTCTCAATCACCCAAAAGCTATCTATCCATCCATCTATTATCTACTTACCTACCTGTCCACCCATCTATTTATATAAACTAGTTAATACCGTCTATCAATTGGTTACTTAATAGAATCACATAGTACATTTTATAATGACTGACTAGCCTACTTCTGATATTTTTGGTGTAAATACAAATGTTTATATTTAATTTTTATTAAATCTGGTTCATCTATAACAAATTACTTTTTAGAAAATTACCGCATGACTACAAATTTAGTCTTATTAACGTTACTAGCAAATTTAAAAATTAAGACCTTGGAAATTTAAAAAAAATGAACAAGGAAAGATCAGAACACATCAACAGAGTAATTATACATACGAGTACCTGCTTAGTATTTAAATAAAACACATTTTAAGATTTCTATGCAGTATATGCTCTTATTTTCTGTTGCTGTTATCTATAAAATTAATAAAATTTCAGTATTTTTTTTTAAAGAACAGAAGGTATCATTTAAATGCTCACACTCTGAGGGAAAAATATGCAGATCTAATTTCTTTAAATGTGTTGAATCTAGAAATACTAGGTTGTTGTATGGAAACTTAGTACTAAAGCATCTTAAAAAAAAAAAGTCCAATCAAGTTTTAAATTCAAAATTGTGAGAGCAATTAAAACACTTTTACTATTTTCTCCACCAATAACTGTATCTTGTGAACCATTTCTGTGACATTAGAAACCCCGGTAAAATGATTTCATGAAACATGGGAAAAAGACTAGGAAAAAACATTTCAACTATATTAAAACAAAACAAGACAATAAATATTAATTTGAAACTTATACTGATACCAACCATATCACAAAAGTCTTATCATGGATAATGAAAAGCCTTATTTTTTTTTAATGCCAAAGAGCAGTATTAAATAAAATTCACTTCAATTGTATAGTCAATGAAAATTTAGAAATTAAAACATAAGTTTAAAGAAAACATAGAAATTGGATGGTCATATTCAAGTCAGTTGGTCATAATATACGTAACAGTAGAAATGGGAAAAAAAATCCATCGCTACAAAAATGCTTTGTCATTATAAAAATATTTAACTGTAATAAATAAAAATTCACCTTTGAAGAAACTGTTTGCTATGTGGGAATGAGGGAATTTTTTTTTGCATAAATCTTATGCAAAACATTTAGAACAAATGAACACAATACGTGGTTACACCATCATAAATGAAGATAATATCTTAGAAAAATGTTAGTTATCAATTTAAGAAGTCTAAGAATTAACATGACCAAGACTATGTAATGACTTCAATTTAAGTAGGAATTCGGTCTCTCAAATATTCCAAAATAGCAGCTGTTCCTTTCATTAAGATGGCTGCTCGAGGAACGCGGAATGGATTTCCATCTAGAAGCAACGTCCTAAACAAAAGAGAGAAATCAGAATTTTAACATTTTCCATTAGGGAGGCATTTCTTCTAATTTCATTTACTATTTCATAAGTAAAATATATGTATTATTTTTTGAATTGTCCCTTTTCATTCTAAGCATTTAAACAGAACTGTAACTATAATGATGACTGAAATAACATTAATTGAATACTCATTACATGAGAGGTATGGTTCTAAGTAACTTACATTCACTGACTCTCTTAAAGATCTTGACAATTCTATGATGTAGGCACCATTAATATTTCAATTTTATAAATAGGAAACACAAGTTCAGGAAGATAAGAAGGACTTGTCCAAGATTAGTTATTAAATAGAAGAGCTGTGATATGAATCATTATTTCACCCATCACCTCCTCAATCTTATAATGACCATATACTAAATGGTTGAATTATATTTACACACGTGCTAGAATGAGCAAACTGACAAATACTCATATCAAAGACTATAACACAGTCAATATATCCTATCCACACCAGGAACATTAACACGTCTGTCTTTGTACTTCCTCCCTTGACCAGATGCACTTATAAAACCTATTTAAATGTTCAAAATGAGTACAGTTTAAGATCTAAGAGCTGGTTGATTTACTTAATTAATTTAATGAAATTATAAGAGTTTTTTTTTATTTTTCCATAACTTAAGTGTTTATATAAACAAAAGTTAAAGGATTCACAACATATTATACAGTAGATCTAAATTATATCTTCAAATGTATCTGTGTGCCACGGGAATTCTTAAAAGAATCTTTTAAGTCTTTAAAAAGACTGATTTTCTTAATTTATAGAAAAAAAGTTAATTATAGTCAATCTTCATTACTCATAGACTCCAAATTTGCTAATTTGCCTGCTCACTAAAATTTATTTGTCACCTCCTAATCAATACATGTGACACTTTGAAGATCATTTTGGACATGTACAGAGCAGCAAAAAATTTGAGTCACTTAACACTGAAGACAAAAAAAGGTGACGCTCTGTCTTGTTTCAGCTCTCGTACCATAAACAAGTGTTCCTTCCATAGTCTATTAAGTGCGACTTTTTTTGTATTATTGTACTTTTTCTTGGTGATTTTGCTGTTTAATATAGCCTGCAAGCATAATGCTGACGTATTTCTAGTTTTTCTAAGCACACGAAGGATGTCATGTATCTTACAAGGAAACACACACGTTAGATAAGCAAGCTTCACTCAGGCATAAATCATAGCACTGTTTAGCCATAATTCAACATGAATGAATCAACAATATTAAATAAGGCATCTTAATGCAGAAACACACATAACACAAGATTATGTGTGGATTGGTTGATGAAAATGTGACCAGAAGCTTGAAAGAGCCTGACTCTGTGCTTCCCCTAGGGAGTAACGGTTCAGTATTTGCTAAGTTGGTTTTCACAGAGACTTTATAGAATACACTTATGGAACATAACAAGAATCAACTCACTCGCCTTCTATAATTCAATAATTGAGGTACCAAAGATATCAGTGCTGCCCTAGTAAAGTAAAATATGTTAAGCCATTATATGCAGTTTTCAATAATTAAATTTTTCTGACACATTCTGTTTAACTACTAGGCTTGCTGTTCATGTCTCAAATTCCCTTTATATTCACTTAACAAGTACTCATTAGGTGCTTACCACTTTCTCGGCACTGGGATAACTCTTGTACAGGAAAAAGAAATGATATAAATAAGTCCTAACAAAGCAGGATGGGAAATCTTAGGAGGGACTAACTCTGCCTGGAGTTTTGGAAAGGTTTTCAAAGGTGATAATTAGGTTGATTACTGACAGAAGCAGGGTAAAGGCACTTGAGGCTGAGGTAATAGCAAACACAGAGTACGAAAGACCCCGCAGGGCTTGAAACAACTGGTAGTAGTCTATAATCAGATTTTAAAAATCCCTATCTGCACAGCTAAGGAGTTGACATTTCCCTGATGTTTTTATGCAGTAGTTTCAGGTTATACACATACAGAGGGATGAGAAAAGTATCACTAAAACAATCAACATGTATGATAGATGTGTACTATACTTACACATATATCATGCTATATACACATACAGAGGGATGAGAAAGTATCACTAAAACAATCGACATGTATGATAGATGTGTACTATACTTACACATGTATCATGCTATATAAACAAAACTAAAAAATACATTTGGTAAAATTTGGAAAACAGAATTGGGATTAAGAGTTTTGTTACCTTTTATTTTTAACAGGACATTACATTTTTTATTTCAACTTGCCTGCAAGACTACCTCAAAAAAACAAACAAACAAAAAGAAACAAAAACACTTCCACAATTGAATACATGAAAAAACTTAGCACTTACCTTAAGTTCACACAGTTACCAAGCTCTGGTGGAATCTGTAGGAGGTCATTATTTTGAAGGTCCAATGTGATCAGATTTTCCATTGTCTTCATTTTCTGAGGGTCCAAAGATCCAACCTGATTATTACTAATCAAAATTGTTTCAAGTGTGGGAATTCGATACAAAACTTCAGGTAGTATTTTGAACCTATTAGAATATGAACAGAACAAACAGGAATCAGAGGCAAAATTATCCCCTAGATGATGGAGGTTTGATCTAATGACATAAAGCTTTCTTAATGTAAGGTTTTTATTTTTTTTTTAATTTGGTATAAGTTCTGCACTTAAATTTTTCAGAAAATTCTTAAAAATGGATAAGCTTTGGAAACCTTGAAATATACGTTAAGTGGACAGACTTGTAGCAGTTTCCATTTACTATACAAAAAAATCAAACAAAAGTTCTGAGTAAATTCCCCCATGTTTTTATTTTCTCCTTCAGGAGACAAGGAAATATTCCTGAAATGCTCTTTATAAAATGTCTCCACGTAGGTATTCTTCCTTAGTTTACTTTTATTTCTTATGAAACAGAATTACTGCCAATATTTAAAGTAAAAGAGATTTATACTTTGCTTTGACTTAGGCTTCAAAAATGACTAATTCAGTCATTTTTCCAACAATCAAAAATATATTCATTTTGGTTTTTGAAAACATTATAAAACAACTATAGGTTGCTGGCTTCTTATTCAAAGTAACCCTGAAGATGCCACAAGAGAGACGGGAAAGTTGATGGCTCTCAGAGCAATTCTCAGTAACACTTCAGGATCCCTGGGTTGGGGGAAAAGAAACTAGCTTGGTTTTAACGTGAGGCAAACTGCTGCCTCAACTATAAAAGAGAAGGATGTGGTGAAGGAGAGCTGTATAGTGGTGGCCTTTTCACTTCCCCATACTGCCCTTCCTTTGCTGCCTTGATGTTAAAAAAAACTGAACTACAATGAAGGGTAAATTCATTAAGGAAGCTCCAAAGTTACAGAGGGACAGAAGAGTCAGTAACACAAGTACAGATGGACCAAATCATCTTGAGTAGTCCCTCCAACTTCTCCCACAAACCATGAACAAGATAATTAAAAGTGATGCAGCTAACCAGTTAACACAGAAGTTAAGGTTAGGTTTGTCAGCTCCTAAAGAATTAACAATGCAATTGATAGCTCAATGCATGAGTGCATGCTTAGTCACTTCAGGCGAGTCAGACTCTGTAACCCTGTGGACTGTAGCCCTCCAGCCTCCACTGTGCATGGGATTCTCCAGGCAAGAATACTGGAATGGGTTGCCATTTCCTTCTCCAGGGGATCTTCCCAACCCAGGGACTGAACCCGGGTCTCCTGCGTTGCAGGCAGATTCTTAACATCTGAGCTACCAGGGAAGGCCCTGATACAGACAACTCAACAGAGAACTGATAGTTCATATCAATAGAGAACTGATAGTTCAATTCACAAAAATTAGAAGAATCTGAGAAGTACTTATATTTTTAAACAATGACAGCAAAAGTATTACCTATACTCAAGAAACACAAATAATTGAGTAGATAGAAAAAAATTAATAGGCAGTATTTTAACATCACTGTGCCTTAGATTTCTTATCTGTAAATGAGCATGAATAACAGTACTAAAATTATATACTTGTTACAAGGATTAAATGAATGTATAGGAAGGTCATGGGACAGTATCTGTAATATAATAAATGTTAGCCACTACTATTTATATTAAATTGTTACCAGAATCAACTTTCATCATAGGAAACAATATGACATAGTTGTTAAGAGCCTAACTTCTGGAGTCAAACCACCTGGGCTCAAATCCCAGCTCTATACTCCTCAATTTCTAAATGGACATAGTAACAGAACCTACCATGCCGGGCTTTTGTGAAGATTAAGTCAGGTAATACACATAAAGTACTTAGCTCAGTGTCAGCAGACAATAAATATTAATAAATAAGCTCCCAATAAAAATTAGTTATTCTTGATTATTACACTGGGCTTCCCTTGTGGCTCATCTGGTAAAGAATCCGCCTGCAATGTGGGGGACCTGGGTTCAATCCCCGGGTTAGGAAGATCCCCTGGAGAAGGGAAAGGCTACCCACACCAGTATTCTGGCCTGGAGAATTCCACGGACTATACAACCCATGGGGGTCACAAAGAGTCGGACACGACTGAGAAACTTTCGCTTTCACTAATTATTATAATATCTTAGTGTTTACAAAATACAATCTAAATTTCACTAGCATAAAAAGCTCTGAAAGGGCTGGCTACTGCTACACACCCAATATCATTTGTTACTTCTACTCTTCTGCTACATCACTTTTTGTTCTGAGCCATATTAAACTTCTTGAAGGGTCCCAAACACATCATTTTCTCATATCCTTGGGCATTAATACATGCTACTTGCTCTACATAGGATGCCATGTCCCTGTGTGTTCCAAGCCTCAGTTTCAGAGCTACCTCCTCTACCTTCAAGTAATCTCTGGAAATACCTATGTATGCACTGTGCTTCCTCTATAGCAATAAGAACTATTTATTTGCATATTTGTCTTCCTACTAGGCTACAGGTTTCTTAAAATAGTTAAAAAGAACAAAAAAATGTAGACATCAGTTGTGAAAATTCTAAAAAGGCAACATCACTTTTAACTCTAAGTGGAACTAAGTGACAATAAACCTGGATATTTAAATGAAGAAAAAGCATACAGCCTTTTGTTTGTCTCTTTATTCTCTAGTAATCTCTAGTATTCTCTAAGAAGATCTACAAATTTTCTACAGAATAATTGTGAGTAAGATGTTTCTTACCTATTAAAGGAAAGGTTGATTGTTTGTAGCCCTGTCAATGATTCCATTTCTTCAGGCAAAGAACTTAAAAAATTATTCCTAAATTAGAGAGAAAAAGATGATTTACAAAATTTGAAAATTTGTCCAAATTTATAATTAAAGTATTGATCTGACAAAAATTTATATAGCTCAGTTTGTCAATTCTTAATTTCATTAAGACTGTGTCCTGAGAATTCTGAATCAGTCAGCAGCTTTAAGTGTTTGATCAATGGGCCTAATTCTAATACCAAAGTGCAACCAACTGGTGATGCGAACAACTCTTTAATAATAGATTTAACAGAATGAACACTGTAAACTAATCCCTTATCTACTTCAAATTGCAATCAGCAATACTTTCCACAGTCAGAGCCCTTTAGGTCATGCCTATAAATACTATATTATTTGACATCACAAGTATTCTATGTATTTGATTAATACAAATATTTCATATATAGAATAATTGAAGAATAACTGAAAAATTACATAAAAAGAGGAAACAGAAATGCAAAGAGATTCTGTATATTTAGAAACTTAGAGTTTTCTACTATATAAGTATTAAGGAAGACCATTTCTACTTTTAGTTTAGAATTTTTATTTGCACAATGTGTAACTTTTCAAGATCTTACAACAGAACACAGAAGTAAAGGGAATCTCATTTACCACTAAAATGATCTCGGAAAAAATTTAGAAGGTTAACAAGAAGGTAGAAATATTCTAGAGGTCATAGCAACATTTGGTTGCTAAGTCATGTCCTACTCTTTGTGACCCCACGGACTGTAGCTCACCAGGCTTCTCTGTCCATGGGATTTTCCAAGCAAGAATACTAGAGTGGGTTACCATTTCTTTCTCCAGGGGATCTTCCCAACCCAGAGACTGAATGCCCATCTCCTGCATCTGTCGAATCCACAGGTGGATTCTCTACCATTGACCCACCAGAGAGAAGCCCCAAAACTACCAATAGAAAATATTTGTGAGAAAATTATCTCCAACTAGATGATTATCTATTACACTGAGTAATTTTCTCTAACCTATATTTTTGCATTCAGAAGTGAAGCCTAATATATTAATATGCCATACTTTGTACAACTCAACATATGTCCTTTTTTCTTTTCTCTGTATTTTTCTCCATTATTGTCTTTATTAATCCATGCTGAATACCAACTGATGGTCTATATCTTCTCCTAGAGTCTTATACATACTGATATCAAACATAAAAGCATATTTTAGTCACTTAATTAGAAATTTCCAGGTATAGTTATAGACAGAGGCACACACATCGATAGACACACACACACACAAGGATGGGATGAAAAGAAATAAAGTCAGCAGCACTGGAGCAGGGATTCATCCTCACTGCTCCATTTGATACTGAACTAAAATGTGCTTTTAAACTGTTTTGCCAGTGTAACTGTCCGTGGAAAATAGAAATAATTCCACATTTAGCAAGAGCATACATGCTAATATACTTGTTTTAACTGCGTAAGGAAAAAATTTTTGTCTCTGTATGAAGACTAAATCTTCGAACAGATATAATTAGCTTATTGTAATTTAACTATTGTGTGAGTGGAGCAAGAGCAGGTACATTTTAATAAACTAAAACCACACCTAGTAACAACATACATGAGCAGTCAGAAGCCCAGGTAATAGAAATATACTTCACAAACCAAGCTTTAAAGCCTAAGAAAATAAATGACTATCTGACCCTGAAATACCTATTATCACCCTCAAAAACCTGTGACACTTCTGATCCTGTCACTTAAACTTAGGACATATTTAAATTAAACTTCCTATTACCTCTGTAGAGCCTTAAATAGTTTCCTTTATTTTTGCTATCAATCATAGTGTTATCTTGCCTTGTGTGGTTAATATATTTTGAAACCAAATAGGTTGTTTTTATGATAAAGTCATGCTAGCTATTGTGCCAGCATAGCATTTGGACAGTTTTATGTTAAAAAAGAAAAAAGCAATATGAAGTAAATACTTTCCATGTGCTATTTTAATTTTGCTTAAGTATGACTCTAATAAAGTGTCAGTATTTCCTAATATTTTAAATAATTGTCTTATCACATAACTTCAAATGACATCTGATTAAACTATTTCCTAAATGCTTACTTTTAGATTACTCCTAAAATTTTATTAATAAAGACCAATTTTGTTTCTTAGGAAAACATGAGGGAAAGGGCAAAAATCAGGTAAAATACAAATTATTATTAAAAAAGGGAAGCAATAGTATCAATAAATACCTGAGATCTAAAAAAGTCAATTTTTGAAGTGTACATAATTCCAAGGATATAAAGGAAAGCTTATTAAAACTGAGATTGACATCAGAAACCATTTCCTTCAGTTCCACAATCCTGAAACAATAATAATTTTAAATATTAATACTTGAATTCACTGTCAAAACTTTAAAACTACAAGCTGACCATAGAGAAAAAAAGCTTATATTATTTTTGCTAATTAAGATTTTCTGTAACTTTTACTTTTCTCACAAAAAATCCCAGTCAGTTTGGATGTGTAACTGATAAAAATAGATTTTTAAAAACAGCTGTAATATTATCTGTCCAGGAATTTCTATTGGACTTTAAATGTATGTTGAAGTTTAAGAAACCATTCAGTCTGTTTAAACTAATTATGGACTCGCTGCACTTCCCGCCAAAATCTAGGCAATACTTTATTAATTCCTATCTCAGGAAATACTTAAGTAAATTTTACCAAATCCCTCAAATATTAACAATGTAAGGTATTTTACGTATACTTCCTAAGTAAAAAACTATTAAAAATAATTACTATTGCAACTAAGCTGCAAGTACAACTGAGAATGAGTCACAGCTTAATAGAAATAGCATCATGAATAGTTCTTACCTTTTGGGAATTTCACACAGCTGATTCTTACTGAAGTTAATCGAAGTGATAATGTTACTTTTTACCGCATCAAACACTTCATCAGGAATCAAAGCTGTCTGTTTATCGCTAAATGAAAAATGGTTTAAAGATGCATCATTCTGGGACTTCCCTCGTGGTCCAGTGCCTAAGACTCCACAGTCCCAATGCAGTGGGCCCTGGTCAGGGAACTAGATCCTGCATGCCCCAACTAAGACTGAAGATCCAGAGAGCCTAAACTAAAACCTGGTGCAACCAAACAAAACATTTTTTTAAAAAGTGCATCATTCTTAGCAATCTGGAAAGACATGATTATTGCTGTTCATTTTAAAGACCTTTAAAGATTTCATAAGGAGATTTTTCAAGGTAGTTTATTATGAAGCTCTGTAAAGAATACCACAAAAACCTACCAACTCACAAAATGTTAGGAATTCAGACACCCTATTGTGTCATAACACCTTGTGTCACACCTTTGGTGTGACATAAACTCACAGTCATAAACTCAATATGAACAAAAACAGATACCTTTGAAGTCTAAGATGTCCAAGAGTCATAACAGTGAAGGAACAGTATTTGGGATTCCTGTACCCTAAATCTTTAATTTTAAAAAGTATCTCACCTCCTGTCTTAAAAATCTCTTAATAGAGTTTAGCTGTCAACTTTCTTTGGATACAGAGTTAACTGCAGACAACAATCAATTTTTAAAAGTTCAACATGATACTAAACTAGTTTTCTCATAACCTAAACAGTTTCTCCCTCACTTAGCATGTGACAAAGTACACAGGGTTATGGCCTTGGACTAAACTATTTCTGGTTCTTTCATTAATATACTTTGTTAATTTACCTTCCTTAAACCTCAGTTCTATGAAGTTAGAATCTAAAGGCATTTTCTTTTCATTAAATTTCATTACATTTCTTTTCCATTAAAATTTTCAGTTATATTTTCAATAAAATATAATTTTAGTAAGAAAGTACAGTAGAACTCTGACATTTGCAAATTTAACAATTTGATATTATAATTGGGCATTATGCTTATGTTCTTCTTTTACAATTTTTAATTCCTAACCTCATCCACTAAAAAGAATCTTCAGAGGAATTCCAAAAATGAACAACTGTATGAACAAGAAAAAAATATTACATATAATGTGTGATACTGGAGAACTGTATGAGAAAAGCACTATAATACAGAAAGATAAAAAGTCTAAATTTCACCGTCATTATGCTTCCACTTTTGCTTTTGGGTTCCATTTTCTGCTGTGCAGATGGAGCACTTTTACCTTTTTGATCAGAATTGCTCAAGTCACAGAGAACTGATTTATCCAAATTAAAGTTTGAAGAGTTATGCTATTTTAAAAACTTCAGTTGAAGGCATTTATGCCTTAAGATTGGGAAATAATTTATACTTTAAATAGAATACTTCTGTCCAATTCAAGTCTCCAAGGAAAACAAATTACAATAAATTTAGAATCAAAACAATCTAAGATGTATGGTCTTAAGTGCTACCTTTATTATGCTTTTGTGATATCGGTGCCTTTAAAGAATGGGAATGATTAACCCCACCAAAAAAAAAAAAAAGTATCAATACTACTTTATAGATTGCTTAAAACAATTAAAAGAAAGAGCATATATAAAGTAGCACAGTGTTCAGCATAGACGAGAAACTCAATAAACTCAATAAATCATATCCATGCAGAGTAGAGGGAGTGGAAGCCAGAGATAAAAGGAATTCTAAGCTAAGAAATTCCAAGACAGGAATCAAGTCTGTCTGAACATTTGGTATATTACAAAACCTAACATAGAATTTGATACCTAGTAGGTTCCAAAAATATCTACTGAATAAATGGGTATGCTGCTGCTGCTGCTAAGTCGATTCAGTCGTGTCCGACTCTGTGCGACCCCATAGACGGCAGCCCACCAGGCTCCCCCGTCCCTGGGATTCTCCAGGCAAGAACACTGGAGTGAGTTGCCATTTCCTTCTCCAGAATAAATGGGTATATTATGTGTAAAATAGAACATGCTAAATTACTACACTAGTATGCTATGAAAAGGACACAACTACAACGATGGATGAGTACTATCTTGTATTACAGTGTCAAAGAAGGAAGGCTTAGAGTAGTGATTTCTATGTGAATGAAACACAGCAAATATGAAATGGAGACTGTATCCTGACTGCTGAGGAGGTAGTACCCACTGATACTACACATTAAGGAAAAGAGGCCAGGAACTGATGATGATTCTGTGGATAACTGAATAAACCTTGTCACCATCTAACTTGAGAATGTACTCTTTTCAATACAATACCAAAGCATGAACTAATCACTGAAAGACTTCTGACTGTACTGGCTGTTTTTATCACTGTTGCCTTAGACAGTACTGAAGAATACTTGACAATCACTTCCAATTTCTGCATAAGTATCTTCTTTCTCCAGTCAAACACATGCCCATAATATACAAATATCATTAGGCTTCTGCCTCTGTTTACATACCAACATTGTAACTATTACAGGTTTAATATATGTGCCACTCAGGGAAAAATATCAATCACCTCAGATATGCAGATGACACCACCCTTATGGCAGAAAGTGAAGAGGAACTCAAAAGCCTCTTGATGAAAGTGAAAGTGGAGAGTGAAAAAGTTGGCTTAAAGCTCAACATTCAGAAAACGAAGATCATGGCATCTGGTCCCATCACTTCATGGGAAATAGATGGGGAAACAGTGGAAACAGTGTCAGACTTTTTTTCTGGGCTCCAAAATCTCTGCAGATGGTGACTGCAGCCATGAAATTAAAAGACGCTTACTCCTTGGAAGGAAAGTTATGACCAACCTAGACAGCATATTCAAAAGCAGAGACATAACTTTGCCAACAAAGGTTCGTCTAGTCAAAGCTATGGTTTTTCCTGTGGTCATGTATGGATGTGAGAGTTGGACTGTGAAGAAGGCTGAGCACCGAAGAATTGATGCTTTTGAACTGTGGTGTTGGAGAAGACTCCTGAGAGTCCCTTGGACTGCAAGGAGATCCAACCAGTCCATTCTGAAGGAGATCAGCCCTGGGATTTCTTTGGAAGGAATGATGCTAAAGTTGAAACTCCAATACTTTGGCCACCTCATGCGAAGAGTTGACTCATTGGAAAAGACTCTGACGCTGGGAGGGACTGGGGGCAAGAGAAGAAGGGGACGACAGAGGATGAGATGGCTGGATGGCATCACTGACTCAATGGATGTGAGTCTCAGTGAACTCTGGGAGTTGGTGATGGACAGGGAGGCCTGGCGTGCTGCGATTCATGGGTCGCAAAGAGTCGGACACGAGTGAGGGACTGATCTGATCTGATCTGAGAGCACATTATTATAACATATTATTTGACTTGAATTCAGATATATAAACAGAGTACAACCTCTCAAGCTTTGTCTGCTTGAGGTATTCATTAAATAAATGATACTTACACTTCTTAGTTACCAATATATGACCTCCCTCCAATATAAAATTCTCTCTGGATGCTGGTTCCTGAGTCAGAAAATCTTATTACGAAACAATACTGCGTCTCGTATTTTACAATTATAAAATATTATAAAAAATTTACTATTAACCATATATCGACCTCCTTAAGCATGATAAATACAAATCACCTAAGGAATGGACTTAAATTCATTGTATATGCTTCTACCTCATCACTTTTTTTGCAATCGCTATTATTCTAAGTACTAATGCACTCTGATGAATTCTTCTTCACCAACTGTCCTTTTTTCTGAAGAATTATTTCTGAAAGTTACCTATGTGTTTTACAACATTTAAGAAAATGAATTACATACCTATAGTCTAACATTTTTAATGTGATGATGGTGTGCACATTGACTCTAGATTCACTTGGCAGTGTCATGGCAGTCTCAATAACAGAATCATTTTGGCTAGGTCCATCATCTGGCAAAAGAAAAGTTATATAAAACTAATATTTATACTACAAAGTCATTTAAAAATTCCTGAAAGTACTTTAAAATAGTACATATGATTTTTAGATACTATTGGTGAAAATGTCTTTTCATATGCTTTATTTCCAATAACTCAAATCTAAGTATAGTTTGATCTTTATGTAATAGAAAAAAGATAAAAAGTTCAAAATCTTTTAATAAATCTTACCATAAGAAAATTTAGGAGTAGGAAAGGATAAAGAGTAACTACAATGTCTCAGAAGAAACAATGACAAGCAAAAATAGTATTCCTTCCAACAAAGGAATTTGTTAACAAAGGAAAAGTACTATTTTCCAAAAATGTCTACCAAACAGGCATCTGCCTATCTTTTCAGTTTAGGACACAATGAAGCTGATTATCCCCAATCATTTAAAATCTGGCAATTTGCATAGCCTAGTAAGCTTTTGGTACTTTAGTTATATTCACTAAGATTTTTCCTAGCAAATGTAAGACTGTATTTTCACTAGATATTTCCTAACACGCATACCTACTCACATTTACATACAACCAACTCCTTCACCAAATTCTAGAGACTGTTTAATGTTTAACACATAATGTTTAATGTTTTACAGCATAAAAAGCAAAACAAACAAAAATCATCCACAATTAAAAGAAATGGCTTTGTGATTTTTTGGTGAAAGAGACTTCAGCCATTTAGACATAAATAAAATAAGACAATTTTTAGCAATGTGGAAATGATGGAATAGTCCTAATAGTCACATTAAGAACAGAGGCTTGCCGAAAGAACATTAAAAAAAAAATTAGCAGTATCCCTGATCTTTTTTCAACCCAGCAGGCATTTAATGAAACTTGTTGAATGATACTAAGTATATTTCTCGTGCCTTAAGCTCCTCAGACATTCATTAGTCAATAATTATTAAACTATTTTTCCACACAAATACATCCATATAAATACTTTATTTACAGAAGTAATATAATAAATGACAGACTATCGAATAGAGATAAAAGACACAGAGGACAACACTGATTTCAAGAGAAATGCTTTGCTATTTAGAAGTTCCCGAGCAGTTAGGCTATGCCACTTCAAAGAATATGTAATATATACTGCCAAATTACATCTGCAGAGACAGTATTAAACCAGCAACAAAACCCAGCGTTATTTTTAAATGTACATTTATATTAGCATGATTATATATTAAAATAGAATATTCTCAATACTTTCCAAAGAGCTACTTTTAATAATCAGCATCAAAGAGAATGTAAAGAGGAAGGCAACTGTCTCTTGCGGGGGGGACACTAATGTGAGAAACAGATTTACTTTGCACTATATTTTCTTGTACATTTATTGCCTTTTTGATTAAAAAAACCAAGATAGTAATATTCCATAAATGGATCCAGATTCAATGCAATCCCTATCAGAATGATAACTTACTTCTTTGTAGAAATTAACAAGCAGATTCTAAAATGTTTATGATATTGCAAAAAAAACCCCAGAACAGTCAAAACAAACTATTTTAAAAGAAGAATAAAGCAGGAGGACTTATACACCTTCCAATTTCAAAATTTATTACAAAGCAGTGGTAACAAATATACTGTAGTACTGGCACAGGATAGGAATAAAGATCAATGGAATAAACTTGTGAGTCTAAAATGAACCCTACATTCATGGTTAACTGATATTCAACAAAAACAATGCCAAGACTATTCAATGAGAAAAGCTGACTTTTCAACAAATGGTACACAGACACTGCATAATCACATGCAAAAGAATGTAAGTGGAAAGAATGAAAGTGGACCCTTATCTCATAGCATTTATAAAAATTAATTCACAGTGGATCAAAGACATGAATGTAAGAGCAGAAGTATAAACCTCTTAGAAGAAAAAAAAGTAGAAAATCTTCATAAAACAGGATTTTGCAAAGAAATTTTAGATATGAAACAAAAAGCATTAGCAAAAAAAGAAAATGACTATTAAAATTTAAAAAAAAACTTGTGTTTCAAAGGACGCTATCGAGAAAATGAAAAGACAACACAGATGCCTAGAAAACATTTCCAAATTGTGTATCTGACAAGAGACTTATACCTAGAATACATAAAGAATTATTACATCAACAATTAAAAAATTAAAAATTGGGCAAAAGAACTCAAGATATTTCAGCAAAGGTGTACAAATGGCTAATAAGCACACGATGCTCAAAATCATTATTCAAATCTGTTAATATACTTCCCAGTCAACAGAATCCTTATTTTATACAGTAATAGTCAAGTTTTGTTCTTTTACAAAGGTAAAGCATAGGTGCTGCCAGAATCTTTATTCTAATTTCTAACTGGTACCCTAAAACTCAACTCAGAGATTACGGACAGAACAGTATTACTGTGAATGTAAGAGTGTTTTCATAATTTCAGCATATTATGGTCTCATGGATTCAGATCAGAGCCACATCCACCAGGGGCCATTTCCTCTAAATATGTATACTAAAACTATATGCAAATTTATATACGATTAACACTTCACCACTTTTCACGTTATCTTTTAAAATATGGGAGAAAATAGAACAGTACCTTTAATCTTGCTTCGTAGGTATTTTAAGACTTCTTGGGTTCCTTTCTGAAAAGAGGGGGATAAAAACGTATTCACCAGACATACATTGCAGTTTTATATTAATAGATCATGTGTATGTTTCAATATCAAGTTTAAAAACAAGAGCTGAATTCTAAATATGCTTACATTTATAATTTCTCTTCGAATGGTTCTCAAAGGATTTCCTTCAAGTGCCAGGAATTTCAAATGAAGTCTTCCCAATGAACAGGGCAGACTATAAAAGATTAAATAGATTTAAAGGAAAACATTCGGGATAAGTATAATTCAACCAAGTAGTTGATTATAAAACAAACAACATATGACAAGCTTTACATCATAAAATAGTGTCAAAGAAAACCCAAGTTAATTCAGGCCTAAAATACTTCCTTTCAAGATAAATGCCAAACATGTTTAAAAAAAATAAGAATTGTTTCAATACTGTCATATTAGGATTATTAGAAAAAGAATGTGAGCTATAAAATATTTCCTAAATTACAGACAGTACCACTCTTATGGCAGAAAGCAAAGAAGAACTAAAGAGCCTCTTGATGAAAATGAAAGATGAGAGTGAAAAAGCTGACTTAAAACTCAACACTCAGAAAACTAAGATCATGGCATCTGGTTTCATCACTTCATGGCAAATAGATGGAGAAACAATGAAAACAGTGACAGACTTCATTTTTCGGGGCTATAAAATCACTGCAGATGGTGACCGTAGCCATGAAATTAAAAGACGCTTGCTCCTCGGAAGGAAAGTTATGACCGACCTAGACAGCATTTTAAAAAGCAGAGACATTACTTTGCCAACAAAGGTCCATCTAGTCAAAGCTGTGGTTTTTCCAGTTGTCATGTATGGATGTGAGATTTGGACTATAAAGAAAGCTGAAAGCTGAAGAATTGATGCTTTTGAACTGTGGTGTTGGAGAAGACTCTCGAGAGTCCCTTCGACAGCAAGGAGATCCAACCAGTCCATCCTAAAGGATATCAGTCCTGAGTGTTCATTGGAAGGACTGATGCTGAAGCTGAAACTCCAATACTTTGGCCACCTGATGTGAAGAACTGACTCATTAGAAAAGACCCTGATGCTGGGAAAGATTGAAGGCAGGAGGAGAAGGGGATGACAGAGGATGAGATGGTTGGATGGCATCACCGCCTCTATGGACATGAGTTTGAGTAAACTCTAGTAGTTGGTGATGGACAGGAAGGCCTGGCATGCTGCAGTCCATGGGGTTGCAAAGAGTTGGACACAATTGAGCGACTGAACTGAACTGAGACAGTGCTAAAAAGTAAATGTTAGCAAATAAAAAAATTCCTAAATGAAAAAATCATAAAGAATAATTTTTAATCATATACTTCAGATTTTCATTCAAAAAGGAAAGTCATTTTTTTTTTTTTGGTACACAAGATAAAACCTGTTGATATACATAAACATTAAATCTCAAAATTTATTAAGCATCTATAATATACTAGGAATTGTTGTAGGGATATCAAGGTCCTTTCCCTTAAAAACTTTTCAGATGAACAAAAGAAAAGGACACATAAAAGGACACATTTTGGCTAACCAAAATACAGGAATTATCATATGTTGCTGGTGAGCATGTAAAATAGCACAGCCACTTTGGTAAGTGGGAGTTTTTTCAAACACACATTTACCATACAACTAAGCAATCCCACTCCTACATATTTACTCAGGAAAAATGAAAATTATGTCCAATAGAGACTTACATGAATGTTCACAACAGTCAGAAAATTGAGAGCAATCCAAACATCCAACAACTAACTACTGAAGAGATGAAAAAATTGTGGCATATCTGTATAACGCAATAACACTCGGCAATAAAAATGAATAAATTACTAAGACAAAAAACCACACGAATCAATCACAGAAGCGTTATACTACGTGAAAGAAAGCATAAAAACTATATGCTGTGACTTCATTCATATGGTACTTAAAAAAAGAAAAGTCCAGTGACAGAGCTCATCAGTGGTTGCCAGGGGTTGAGTGTATGAAAAGTGGATTGACTGCAAAGGGTATGAAGAGACTTTAGGAAAACAGAAACGTTCACTACGGTGACAGTGAATTACACCAATACATACCGTTGTCAAAACTCATTAAACTATTTTTTATATATATATATATATAAAATTAGATACATGCTAAACAAGTAAAGCTGCTTTCAGACTAGGGAAGTAGAAATTAGAAAAAGGACTAAAGGGAGAAGGAAGTAGCAAAGCCTGGATTTGGACCTAAAAGAATAGAATTCCATTAGAGAGTCAAGCAGGAAAAGGGCATTCTAAGGTAAAGAAAATGAAGAAAGAAAAAGTAAGCATATTTACAGTTCAATGTAGTCATAAGATACTTGTGGGACTGAAAGATGAAAAAGAGAGAATGATGAAATCTGACTGTGAGATGTACTTGACTATTATGCTAAAAATCCTGGACTTTATCTTGCAAGACAGTGATTCCTAATTGTTGGTTAGAAAACCAGATGTATGAAAATCTCTCAGGAACTTTAAAAAACAAAACCAAAGCAATTCTAAGGTCCCACTGCTAAAGATTCTAATTCACTACTGTCTCTGTATCTGCATTTTCTTCTTAAAGCTTTTCTTGTGGTTCTAATACATAGTCATATTTAGGAAAAAGTGCTCTAACAATGGAGAACCATCAGTTTTTTAGTTGAAGAAAAAGCTGATAACTTGTATTTTATAAAAACTACTCTGGTAGCATTGTAAGGAATCAATGTTGTTAAAGGAGATTCTGGAGGGGTACAAAATGAAAAGAATGGTCTTAATGTCTAGGACAAAGAAGGCAATGGCACCCCACTCCAGTTCTCTTGCCTAGAAAATCCCATGGACGGAGGAGCCTGGAAGGCTGCAGTCCATGGGGTCGCTGAGGGTTGGACATGACTGAGCGACTTCACTTTCACTTTTCATTTTCATGCATTGGAGAAGGACATTGCAACCCACTCCAGTGTTCTTGCCTGGAGAATCCCAGGGACGGCGGAGCCTGGTGGGCTGCCGTCTATGGGGTCGCACAGAGTCGGACACGACTGAAGTGACTTAGTAGTAGTAGTAGTAGTAATGTCTAGGAAGTATGAGGTTAGATGAAAGTAAAGAAAATATTTACTAGCTTCATTATGTTCTAGGCCCTGTGATACATACACACTTTATATCCAGAGCTCTGCAGAAAGAAATATATATATCAGAAATATTTGTACTGATTACTTAAATAGTATTTATCATCATTTTTATTTTAAATATTTCCCTTCTACTGTTTTTACATATTACTAGTAGCCTTAATAAAACTGCTATGGGGAGAAAGGTAACTCCCTGGTGGCTCAGATGGTAAAGAATCTGCCTACAATGCAAAAGACACAGAAAATGTGGGTTCGATCCCTCAGTCAGGAAGATCCCCTGAAGAAGGAAATGGCAACCCACTCCAGTATTCCTTGCCTGAAAAATTCCATGGACAGAGGAGACTGGTGGGCTACAGTCCATAAGGTTACAGAGTCAGACACAACTGAGTGACTAACATGGGGAAAAGCATACATGTCAATATTTATGAGGCAAGCAATTCTTTCATTCATTAGTTATAAGTACTTTTAGAAATATCCGTTCACTTATTATGTCATAAATAGAAGTGATTGAAAAGAATGGTCACAGTCCAAGTACTCAAATTGATGGTCAAGATGTACCATATGCCATATGTACACTGTGAAAACAATTCTGGCTTTTTAAAGTAAGTTACAGAAATATAAACCAAGAAAGTCTACCTTGCTTAACCTTTTCCCTGTTCATAACAAAACAGGTTTCTGACATCCAAATACAAAACTGCAGACACCTAACAGGTTTACAACCCTAAGTAAGTCTGAGTTTTATTTTTTATATATCTGTAAAGTAATTCCATCTCTAAATATTATGGTTTTATACGCTTTTAAAACTTTGCTCACTACCCTCTTCCTCTGCCTCTCCATCACAATCAATTGCTAAATACTCAATCTAACTCATCACACCTCTCACATTTTTCCTTGTCTTTCCATTCTCATTATCACTACAGTTTAGGTCCTTATTACATGAGAGGAATCTAAAAAGCTGTCAACACAGTAAACTGGACATACTAAGTGTGCCTATTCAAGTTAATTATTACTACATTAATCTAATAGAACTTATTTAGAATTCCCATCTATAAACCCACTCCTATCCAAAGCATTCAATCCACTATCATCATCAACTTACAAGGTTACAATCAAGTTAGTTTTGCTTTTAATCTCTCCATCTCTTAACCAATGAAAACCGACTCTTCATAGGGATTTCAAGGACCTCTTTCACATGGCTTCAGTTTATCTTTCAAGACCTAAATACCTCACTACATGTACCCTACCAAACCTGATTCCTCACTGTCCTCTGAACATATACCTATAATTTATTTTGTAAACTTTCAGAGCTTTGTTTGTAGTTTTCTCCTGCCAAGTGAGTCATTCTGACCACCGTACATATGAACCTGAAAACTGCGGTCATCCTTGAAAGATGGATGTCTCAACTAGAGTGAGGCATGCCCCACTGAGTAAATTTTTAAATTCTGTGCTCTAGGCAATTAACCTGCTTCACTCTGGTCCCAGTTCTATAACATCATCTAAAAATTTTACTTCTTACACAAAGTCTGCCCTGACTTTTCTCAATAAATTGTGATCCCTGTATCATCTTTAAGTCTCCAAAGTATTTCATATCTTTCCCATAGTTTTATAGTCATTTAACACATTCAACAAATATTTATCAGGCAGCTTCCATGAACCCAGGCACTGACATAGAAGTTAGAGCAGTGAAAGAGATAAAAACCTACCCATCCTCGAGTTCACATTCTAGTGGTTTAGAAAGAAACGAAAGAAAAATAGCACTAAGTCATGTCCAACTCTTACAATCCCATGTACTGTAGCCCGTCCACGCTTCTCTGTCCGTGGGATTCTCCACACAAGAATACTGGAGTGGGTTGCCATTACATTCTCCAGGCGGATATCCCAAGCCAGGAATTGAACCCAGGTCTCCCGCGTTGCAGGCAGATGCTTTACCAACTGAGCTCCGCAGGAGTCACTTGTAAATACAACTGATTCCATTAGTGTTTTAAGCTTGCTGCCAAGAACAAAATCTAATTACCCTTTGTAGGTCTGCACATGACACCTGCTAAGTAAACATTTATTGAACTCAACTTATAAAAAAGATCTCTGCATGTTTTAACCAATGAATTATAATCAAATACAGACATGATTTCATATCATTCCTTCTTAAACTTACCTACTAATATCATTGTTGCTTAGATCAAGTCTTTCCAAAGACTGCAGGAGTGTAATTTCATCTGGAACAGATTTTAACTTGTTATCCCGCAGGTCTAGCACAAGGATAGAGTTCAGATGCTTAAGATGTTCTGCCCCTAACATTTCAATCTGGTTTTCTCCTACATGTAATTCCTACAAAACCAAAGATCAATCATGTGTATTTTTGTATTCAATTTGATACTAGATAATGAAAGTAAAACTGAAATCTTAATTTCAAATAACTGAAAAACACATGGAAAAAACATAATTTTCTAATGACTAAGTTGCTTAAATTTTTAATTATATTTAAGCTATTTTACAGTTACAGAAAAATAACAAAAAACAAAATTTTCAAGAATTTCCTAGTAATTTAAAAATAATTAAAGGCTTAATCCAGCAGAAAGTTCAAAGTTTAAAAAACCAAGGTAGAGAAATGATTTAGTAGTTACATTTATAGAACAAAAATACAAATCCAAGAGCTATACTGATGAAAAACTAAAGTTTTAAAACAAATCAATATATATTTAAAAAGTTATTTATATTATAATAAATGTTTGTTACTCAAAATTTGTATTCATGATTTATAATAATGTTGTAATACATACTGATTTCCCATTAGCAGAATCTAAGATTATCAGATAATTAACCTTATTAAATGATAACTTTTTCAGTTATTTATATCATTGTCACCATTTTGCTTAAAGAAACTCAATGCATAAAAGTATACATAAGGGAAAGCAAACTATGGCAAATTTAAATACAATGTTAATGCATATACTTAATACCAAAAAAAAAAGTAATTAATTTTAAACAGATCTTATGATGAGGTAAATATGAACTGGCAACTTAAAGAATTAGACACACATTTTTTCCTGGTATTCCAGGCTTCCTACACTATGGGCCCAACTTACTTTGTTAGCTTCATCATCTATTAAGTTGGTACAAAAGTAATTGAGGTTTTGGATTGTGAATTTTAAATCATTATTTTGCTGTTGTTCAGTCACTTAGTTGTGTCCAACTCATAACCAGGCTCAAACACATCTTTATTAACCAAAATAGGACCATTGCAATCAACACAATTTTGCCAGTGAAAAAATAAGTTTATTTCTATAGAATAAAAAGCTGTGCTTCAGAATTTGATGAACTCTTGGAAAGCACTTTCTGCATCCTGCTGGTTATGAAAGTGCTTTCCCTGCAAGAAGTTTTCGAGATGCTTGAAGAAGTGGTAGTCGGTTGCCAAGATGTCAGGTGAATATGGCAAATAAGACAAAACTTCATAGCCCAATTCATTCAACTTTTGAAGTGTTGGTTATATGACGTGCATTCCGGCACTGTCATGGGGAATTGGGCCATTTCTGTTGACCAATGCCAACTGCAGATGGGGCAGTTTTCAGTGCATCTCATCGATTTGCTGAGCATACTCCTCAGATGTAATGGTTTTGCCAGGATTCAGAAAACTGTTGTGGATCAGACAGGCAACAGACCACCAGATAGTGACCATGACCTTTTCTGGTGCAAGTTTGGATTTGGAAGTGCCCTGGAGCTTCTTCTCGGTCCAACCACCTAGCTGGTCATTGCTGGTTGTCGTATAAAATACACTTTTGGTCAAAAGTCACAATCTGATCAAGAAATGATTCATTGTTGCACAGAATAAGAGAAGACACTTCAAAAAGATGATTTTTTTGATTTTCAGTCAGCTCATAAGGCATCCACTTACTGAACTTTTTCACCTTTCCAATTTGCTTCAAATGACAAAAACCGTAGAATGGTCAACAATGAGTTCTTCAACAACTTCTCATGTAGTTTTAAGACGATCAGCTTTAATGATACTCTCAATTGGTTGTCACCTTCTGATGGCTGGCCACTATGCTCTGCATCTTCAAGGCTCTCATCTCTTCTGCAAAACTTCTTGAACCACCACTGCACTGTATGTTCGGTAGCAGTTCCTGGGCCAAATGCATTGTTGATATTGATGTGGCGAGCTGTTTCCGCTGCTTTCCGACCCATTCTAAACTCAAAAAAATTGCTTGAATTTGCTCTTTGTCTAACATCATTTCTATAGTCTAAAATAATTATAAAATAAACAGCAAGCAATGTCATTAGCAAAAATATGAAGAAACGTACATTAAAATGATATATAACATAACCATTTATTTAAGAATGTATTCCAATACCAACTGGCAAAGTTCAACAATGCAAAACCACAATTACTTTTGCACCAACCTAATACTACTTCTTGAGTTATAAACTACCCTCCAGATGAAATGGCCAAATTCTTATTTTTAAAACTATTTCTTTTTAAAAAAAAAATCTGTTATTAACAATACCATTAATATATTCAATCATAATAAAATTCTCAAAGATAAAATTATAAGAAAAAAACACATAACTAATACATATTCTCAATGTAAAATAAGTTTAAGTTTTCATTTTCATGATTAACTTTCAGAAAATTTATCTTAAACAACTAAATAGTACCTTTAATAGTTTACAAGAAGGAAATTCTGGTAGAAAACGTAATTTATTCCTTCTCAAATATAGCAATTCTAGTGATTCCATGCTGGCCAATTCAGGAGGAATAGTTTCCAAGAGATTTGAATTACAATCCAAATGCTTTAATCCTGTAATACATATTTAGTGAAACACAAAGATACTTCAATAGAGAAAAATATTGGTTTACATCTCTCTTACCTCCTGAATATCTCATAAAAGGCAGAATGGAAAACAAAAACAGAAGAAAAATAAAGGTCTTCTTTTCCTTAAGACTTCAATAAGCAATTTCTCCCTAATCCATATTGCAGATTCTCCACTTACTGCTGTTGTTGTTGATTTAGTCACTAAGTTGTGTCCGACTCTTTTATGACCCCATGGACTGACTGTAGCCCACCAGGCTCCTCTGTCCATGGGATTTCCCAGGCAAGAATACTGGAATGGTAGCCATTTCCTTCCTTCTTCGATCTTCCCAACCCAGGGATCAAACCCACACCTTCTATGCCATTAGGTGGATGCACTACCACTGAGCCACCAGGGAAGCCTTCTTCCACTTATATTTTCCACTATTCTCAACCTTATAGTTTGAATAGGAAATATATATTTTACAACTTTTTTTCATGTACCTTGAGCTTATCAATTTTAATGTAATTCAAGACTGAATTGATATATTTAGACTACTTTCAGTGTTTACAGAAACTAACGGCTTTTCTAAACAAATTTAATAGTACTTCAATTTATAATATGACAATTCATGTATTATTTGGCTACAGCACTGAGGAAAATGTCATAATCCAATCCACACTAAATCCAGTAAATTCTATAAAGAAGTTTGTTTTACATCTAGAAACTAGTTTTCACAAGTTTCTGCATTTAAGAGCACTGGTTAAGAATACAAGTAGCATGTAGCAGAAAAAGCAAGAGGGATGAACTAAGAAGATGAAAACCCTGGCTTTACACTTTGCTGTATAATTTCTAAACCTAGGTTCCTGAATCTTTAAAATGTAAATAATATGCATCCCCATTAACTTCTAAAACTATTTGATGGCAAAATAATATATTTTAAAGCATTTTGAATTACAAAGAACCATACAAATGTTAGAAACTAGAATCTCGGTCGTGAATAGCAGAAAAAACAACTAAATGTCCTACTGATGATAGCTTAAAAGTATCTTTGTAAGGGCTAAAGCACAGAAAATACCTGAGACTAACTATATATTAGAAAACCTTCTATGAATTTAAAGCATTTTTTATTGATTTCAACATCTATTCTTATTGCTCAATATTTCTACTCAGTTTAAAAAAAAAACAAAGAACACATGCTTCTGGCATACTCATTCCAGGTATAGTATTTTCTGTTCAGCTCTATTTTCTAATACCTTTATTGAAAAATGGCAAAAATAAGCAGAGTTAACTATTGGTATCACAAGTAAAGGCTCCCCTAAAATGTCAGTTCAATTTATGGCATTTAATTTATGCATTCCTATAATAAATGACAAATAACCATTGTGCTGTGCTCAGTCGTTCAATCTTGTCTGACTCTTTGTAGCCTCATTGACTGTAGCCCGCCAGACTCCTCTGTCCATGGAATTTTCCAGGCAAGAATATTGGAGTAGTGTGCCGTTTCCTACTCTGGGGATCTTCCTGATCCAGAGATTAAACGCACATCTCTTGCAACTTCTGCACTGGTAGGCGGATTCTTTACCACTAGCACCAAATCAGAAGCCCAAATAACCATTACTCTATAGTCAAACAGCAGTGATCATTTGCAATGTATAAAAATATCACTGATTTTGCACACCTGAAACTAATAACACTGTTAGTCAATTATACAGTATTTTTTTAAATGTCTAACAGCACAATTTTACAAACTCACCTCTAAATAATTTCTAATAAAGTGATTGAAATCACATCTATGGTTTTCTCCAAAAAGGGAGGTTCAAAAAAAATGAAAGGGCTCACATAAGATTAGCAAAAAAAGTAGATAAGGTAAACAATCTACAGTTAACACATAGTGATCATCAACTAAGAAATAATAATAGTTTGTCTTTAGGTGAAAAAGAGTTGATTGATTTTGGACTCAAGACTTCTAACATGAAAAAGTATACTTATTTAAATTACTGAAATGTACCTTCTATTTTTTTCATCCTACATGTTAGTTCTACAATACTTAAAATATACTGATTCAATAGTAAACTCTAATAAAATAGAAACACTAAATTTAACCTGCTTTTAAAAAGATTAACAATCTGAGCAAAACTAGACTATCTCTTGACTAGACTACCCATGTCCAAGGTAAGGAGCAGCGGCTGCGGTTTGCTGGAGCAGCCATGAAGAGATACCCCATGTCCAAGGTAAGAGAAAACCAACTAAGACAGTAGGCACTGAGAGAGGGCATCAGAGGGCAGACAGACTGAAACCACAATCTCAGACAACTAGCCAATCTGATCACATGGACCACAGCCTTGTTTAACTCAGTGAAACTAAGCCATGCCCTGTGGGGCCACCCAAGACAGCCGGATCATGGTGGAGACATCTAACAGAATGTGATCCACTGGAGAAGGGAATGGCAAACCACTTCAGTATTCTTGCCTTGAGAACTCCACGAACAGTATGAAAAGGCAAAAAGACAGGACATTGAAAGATGAACTCCCCAGGTCAGTAGGTGCCTAATATGCTACTGGAGATCAGTGGAGAAATAACTCCAGAAAGAATGAAGGGATGGAGCCAAAGCAAAAACAACACCCAGTTGTGGATGGGACTGGTGATAGAAGCAAGGTTCAATGCTGTAAAGAGCAATATTGCATAGGAACCTGGAATGTTAGGTCCATGAATCAAGGCAAATTGGAAGTGGTCAAACAGGAGATGGCAAGAGTGAACATCAACATTCTAGGAATCAGCGAACTAAGATGGACTGGAATGGGTGAATTTAACTCAGGTGACCATTATATCTACTACTGTGGGCAGGAATCCCTTAGAAGAAATGGAGTAGCCATCATAGTCAACAAAAGAGTCCAAAATGCAGTACTTTGGATGCAACCTCAAAAACAACAGAATATTCTCTGTTCATTTTCAAGGCAAACCACTCAGTATCACAGTAATCTAAGTCTATGTCCTGACCAGTAACACTGAAGACGCTGAAATTGAACAGTTCTATGAAGACCTACAAGACCTTCTAGAACTAACACCCAAAAGAGATGTCCTTTTCATTTTAGGAAACTGGAATGCAAAAGTAGTAAGTCAAGAAACACCTGGAGTAACAGGCAAATTTGGCCTTGGAGTACAGAATGAAGCAGGGAAAAGGCTAATGGAGTTCTGTGAAGAGAATGCACTGGTCATAGCAAACACCCTCTTCCAACAACACAAGAGCAGCCTCTACACATGGACATCAACAGATGGTCGACACCGAAATCAGACTGATTATATTCTTTGCATCCAAAGACAGAGAAGCTCTATACAGTCAGCAAAAACAAGACTGGGAGCTGACTGTGGCTCAGATCATGAATTCCTTATTGCCAAATTCAGTCTGAAATTGAAGAAAGTGGAAAAAACCACTAGACCATTCAGGTATGACCTAAATAAAATCCCTTATGACTATACAGTGGAAGTGAGAAATAGATTTAAGGGACTAGATCTGATAAAGTGGTTCGTGACATTGTGCAGGAAACAGGAATCAAGACCATCCCCAAGAAAAAGAAATGCAAAAAAGCAAAATGGCTGTCTGAGGAGGGCTTACAAATAGCTGTGAAAAGAAGGGAAGCGAAAAGCAAAGGGGAAAAAGAAAGATATACCCACTTGAATGCAGAGTTCCAAAGAATAGTAAGGAGAGATAAGAAAGCCTTCCTCAGCGATCAATGCAATGAAATAGAGGAAAACAACAGAATGGGAAAGACTAGAGATCTCTTCAAGAAAATTAGAGATACCAAGGGAACATTTTATGCAAAGATAGGCTCAATAAAGGACAGAAATGGTAGGGACCTAACAGAAGCAGAAGATATTAAGAAGAGGTGGCAAGAATACACAGAACTGTACAAAAAAGATCGTCACGACCCAAATAATCATGATGGTGTGATCACTCACCTAGAGCCAGACATCCTGGAATGTGAAGTCATGTGGGCCTTAGGAAGCATCACGATGAACCAAACTAGTGGAGGATGGAATTCCAGTTGAGCTATTTCAAATCCCGGAAGATAATGCTGTAAAAGTGCTTCACTCAATATGTCAGCAAATTTGGGAAACTAGCAGTGGCCACAGGACTGGAAAAGGTCAGTATTCATTCCAATCCCAAAGAAAGGCAATGCCAAAGAATGCTCAAACTACCACACAATTGCACTCATCTCACAGGCTAGTCAAGTAATCCTCAAAATTCTCCAAGACAGGCTTCAGCAATATGTGAACCGTGAACTTCCAGATGTTCAAGCTGGTTTTAGAAAAGGCAGAGGAACCAGAGATCAAATTGCCAACATCTGCTGGATCATCGAAAAAGCAAGAGAGTTCCAGAAAAACAACTACTTCTGTTTATTGACTGTGCCAAAGCCTTTGACTGTGTGGATCACAATAAACTGGAAAATTCTGAAAGAGATGGGAATACCAGACCACCTGACCTGCCTCCTGGGAAATCTGTATGCAGATCAGGAAGCAACAGTTAGAACTAGACATGGAACAACAGACTTGTTCCAAATAGGAAAAGGAGTACGTCAAGGTTGTATATTGTCACCCTGCTTATTTAACTTCTATGCAGAGTACATCATGAGAAATGCTGGGCTGGAGGAAGCACAGGCTGGAATCAAGATTGCCAGGAGAAATATCAATAATCTCAGATATGCAGATGACACCACCCTTATGGCAGAAAGTGAAGAAGAACTAAAGAGCCTCTTGATGAAAGTGAAGGAGGAAAGTGAAAAAGTTGGCTGAAAACTCAACATTCAGAAAGCTAAGATCATGGAATCCAGTCCCATCACTTCACGGCAAATAGATGGGGGAAACAGTAGAAACAGTGGCTGACTTTATTTTTTGGGGGCTCCAAAATCACTGCAGACGGTGATTGCAGCCATGAAATTAAAAGACGCTTACTCCTTGGAAGGAAAGTTATGACCAACCTAGACAGCATATTAAAAAGCAGAGACATTACTTTGCCAACAAAGGTCCGTCTAGTCAAGGCTGTGGTTTTTCCAGTGGTCATATACAGATGTGAGAGTTGGACTATAAGGAAAGCTGAGCACCAAAAAACTGATGCTTTTGAACTGTGGTGTTGGAGAAGACTCTTCAGAGTTCCTGGACTGTAAGGAGATCCAACCAGTCTATCCTAAAGGAGATCAGTCCTGGGGGTTCATTGGAAGGACTGATGTTGAAGCTGAAACTCCAACACTTTGGCCACCTGATGTCAAGAGCTGATCACTGGAAAAGACCTTGATGCTGGGAAAGATTGAAGGCAGGAGGAGAAGGGGACGACAGGTTGAGACGGTTGGATGGCATCACCGACTCGATGGACTTGGGTTTGGGTTGACTCCAGGAGTTGGTAATGGACAGGGAGGCCTGGCGTGCTGTGGTTCATGGGGTCACAAAGAGTCGGACATGACTGAACTACTGAACTGACTGAGACTATTCCTTGCCGTTATTACTTACGGACCAAGGAGGATTCAGATATAACATAACCCATCATAGGTGGAATCACCTAGGAGAGGGGCATGACCTCTCAGTGAACATTGAACAAGAGAAAGAAGAGACAGCATGCTCAAAACCTTAATCAATTTCTCAGGTATATAATTTTCCCACAATTTATAATTTTATTTTCATCTTTTTGACGTGTTAAACTACTTTGGTAGTATGGATAGTATAGGATGGGATGGGATGGTTCGATGGCATCACCGACTCAATGGACATGAGTTTGAGCAAGCTCCGGGACTTGGTGATGGACAGGGAAGCCTCGTGTGCTGCAGTCCATGGGGTCACAAAGAGTTGGATACAACTGAGCGACTGAACTGAACTGTTTTGGTGGTAAATCTTAATGAATTAAGATTTTAATTCATTAAGGCTAGACAATAATGCCCTGGAGAAAATCTGACTAGATGTTATCGTTTGCATTTAGCACAATAAAATCTATTGTTTTACTTGTCTGTAACTACATAAAAATTTATTTTTCTAAATTTAAGTTATACAAACTTCAAATTTATTCAATTTTTAAAACAGAAAAGATTTACTTTTCATTCCACTTAGCTCTGCTGGCAAACTCTTCAGTTGATTACTGGAAAGATTGAGACGCATCAAGCTGGATAGAAAAGAAAAACTAGCAGGAACAGTTGTAAGACGATTATTTGAAAGATCCTTTAAAAAGAGGAAGACAAAATGAATGAACAAGTAAATAAAAAAATAAATGAAGGATCCCTAAGGGGGGTGTTCAGAATTTTAAGGGCATTGCAACATTTAAAAAAACTATTTAGAGTAGATATACTTTCTAAGTCTCATTCACTGACAATTTCACAGATCATCATTCATTGACTCAGTATTTTCTGTGGACCTACTACATGTCTAATAATGTAACAGAGAGAAATTAAAATGAATTGATTTCAAAACTTTTTTACAGAAAGGTTTCTGTTAGTACTAAGTCATGCTGTATCTTGCATTATGTTTTTTAAAAATCCATTTATCCATCCAATATTTGCTGAGTATCTATGATACATCAGGCAAAAAGTACAATGATACATTTTAATGATATGTTAACAATGTTTAACGATATATCAGTTAAACTGTAATATATAAAGAAAAACATCTTTGCTAAAAAGAAAAATGCTTGAAAGAAAACAAGTAAGGCTGAAAAATATGGCCATTTTCATTTGGGAGGAAAAAATATTCCCTCTTGGTTCTTCTGCTGACCACAGTAAGTCTGCTTTAACTAAGTACAAAGTCTACTGTTTAGTTTTCACTCTTTCACCCTGCCTAATTAATCCCTATAACTTACTTTCGCATTATAAGTCTTTGCTTTTTCTCTAAATAGTTATGAGAATTTTTTTGCAACTCCCTTTAAAAGACAATGCTATGTATCAGGTATTCTTCCTATGACGTTCAAATTAAATGTAAGTATTCCACCAGCTGTCACTAAACTATTAGGTAGGGCAACAGTGAATAAGAAAAAAATGACTTAAAGGAACTGTTCTCTGAAGACTATGATTTAGTCTAACATTAAATAACTATAACTCTAAATAAATCAAGAAAATAGAAAAAGGAAAAATGCTATTATACACCAGCATATTTTTAAAACATACTGTTATTATTATAATAACAACACATAATCTACAACATACAACATAATACTCTACAACTCAAATACTCTAAGGTCTAAGAATCAACAGATTACTAATAAGTATTTTGTGATATCAGAATTTACTGACACTAAATGCAATGTAGTATTCTGGGTTGGATCCTGGAACAAAAAGAAAAGGACATTAGTGAAAACACTGGGAAAATATTATAAAATCTATAGTTTAGTCAGCAATATTGTACCAAAGTCAATTTCTTAGTTTTTACAAATATCCCATGGTTATGTAAAATGTTCACCCATTAAGATGGGTGAAGGGTATACAGACACTCTCTGTACTATCTTTCCAACTTCTCTATAAATCTAAAATTATTCTAATATCAAAAGCTAAAAATAAAAACTTTCTGATAAAGATTAAGTCATAAATTCTTAAGAAATTTTAAAGAACCTAAAGTAACAGAATTACTGATAGTTAAATATTAAACTATTGCAGTTAATGATTAAATTGGATACAAAATAAGTACAGTGCATATGAATTAATCATTATTTATGTGACACATTTCTTCAATAAATATTTATTTAGCACCGTGCTAAGCAGTTCTATGTAACTTTAAGAAATATTACTAGCTTACCCAGAAATAAGACCACTGTTGAGCTACCACAAAAGAATAAATGAGTATTTTAATGCTACAATCTTTCCTGTTGCCTATGGAGTCTCTGCTGAAATGAATTAGGATTCGAGTTCTAGGATGAGACAGAAAATGAAAGCATGTTGTCTGCCAGGACACTGTGGGTTTATATTGATGTGTAACAAGTTGATTTAGAACACGGGAATTCCATACTTTTCTTTCCTTTTTTTTTTTTTTTTTTTTGGTAAAGGCAATTAACTAGTCCCAGGAAGGATCCTTCAGTTATGTAAAATTTGTTTCATGAAATGTCATGACTCCATTCATAATTTTGTCTTGTTTCAGCTGGTATATACAACTTTCAGAGCTCTCGTATTTGGAAAATTGGAAGGGCCCAGAATTTGAAACAGTCTTATTTTCACGGTTTTTGTTTTAAACTATAGCTGTATAAACTTATTGATTAACAGAATACATTTCTAAATTAAAAAAAAAAAATATTGTTAGCTTAAATTATTACATATCTTACACTTTTAATGCTTTAATTTATTGTTGCTCACATTTATGATTTATCTGATAATTAGTCCTTAAGATCACAGTTCTAAACTGAAGCATTCTTTTATTAAGAAAATAAATATCTGGGAACCCAGAACAAAAGTTTATAAGGTTTCCATTAAGCCTTCTACTAGATTCTTTTTTTTAATCAATTGCTATCTTTTACCACTAAATTTTATAAGAAAATCTGATGGCTCCCTTCTTTCCCATTCATTTCATCTACCTTTTACTTTCCAAAATTTATTTCCAATCTGATCAGATTGAAAAACAAAGAGATCCTAAAGAAATGGTTAAGGAGAGTATAATTTTGATTTCAACCACTAGAGCAGATGGGGGAAAATATCAAGAAAGAAATAAATAAAAGAAGTAATTTGTCCTTCAATAAAAAATAAACTTCAAGGCTAAAATGACACTAATGAGTTTTTCAAAACATGTAACAGTGAACAGAATAAGAATGTACTATGAAATAACTACATGGAGTAGAGATTTATATTGGAACATCTGATCTAATAAAGCTAAAGTCTTTCAGATAGGACAGCTTATAGTAGAGTCTTACTCCTCCTGCGGTAAATTTGGGAGGGAAGAGTGTATACACTTTGAAATCAAATTGTCTGATGTTAAAATCCTGAATTCCTTAATCAGTTGTATGACTTTGGATGTTACTTTTTAAAAAATCTGTTAACAGGATGAAACTACTTACCTATATGTAAAGCAAACTGCCTATTATCTGTATTATTCTTAATAATATGACTAAAATATTTGTACTGCTTCATGGTTATCTCCATTTAAGATGTGAAACAGATGGAAGGAAAATTTTATCAAGAAATGTGGCCACTTTGGAAAACAGGCAAGAAAAGGCAGGCCCTGAAGGTATTATCTGAACACTTAGGGAACAGAAGGACCATAAGGGCTTAAGAGGAGGTAATGGGAATCTACAACAAGAGAAGCCACCTCAATGAGAAGCCCAAGCACCGCAACTACAGAGTAGCCCTCACGCACTGCAACTAGAGAAAGCCTGCATGCAGCAAGAAAGACCCTGTGCAGCCAAAAATATATATATGAAAAAAAAGGGGGGGGTAAGTATACGCTAAAAACCCCTTTCCTCTATTTTGCTAAGTCGCAAAAGCCTCTGAATAGCAAAGTTATCATCATCAGGCCCCTTCTAAAACTCTATTCTGAAATTAAAATCTAAGGTAATTTCTATCATAAGAAAAACAGGAAAGAAGAAGAAAAACATAGGAAAAGAAATTTGAAATTATTAATTTAGCAATCTAATTGTAAAACATAGTTCTGATAATCTAGTCATCCAAACAGGCACCCATGTACTCATGATTGGTATCATATATCCAATTTCTCAGCCAAATGAAAAATCCCTCCAGCCCCAAATTATACAAATATTGCAAAATCAAAACTTACTAAATCTTCTAAGTTGTTAAGTTGTTCAAACCCCTCTGGTATGCAAGTGAGTTCATTATGCTGGAGATACAGGCCCTTCAGATTTCTTAGATTTGTAATTTCTTCAGGGAGTATTTTCAGCTTGTTATGGCTATTGATTGATAAAACAAATGCTGAATAATTTGGTGACAACAAAATAAATACTTAACAAGGCATTTCTGCTAATCAACTACCTGGGCTCATTAAAAAAAAGACAAGTAAGGTTACTAATTTTAAGTACTTATCAAACTTTACATCCTAAAAGGAAAACACCCATTAAAACGACAGTAATATAATCAAATTGAGTGTTTCAAAGAAATAAAGATTTTGAAGCAAAGATATAATTTGTGAAATTTTGATTGGTTCCTTTTAATCAACTTCATTTTACATGCAATGTGAAAGAATACACTGGACTCTAAATCTTCACACTGTATCAGTTTTAAGATTTTGACAAAGACGCATACACACACTACAATGAAGTCACATTTTACATGGGGATTAGGCTTCAATCTAGCACTCAAAACAAAAATAGCTATTTCTATTTGAGGGCCTAGCATATCCAGTTGAACGTGTAATATGCAACTCCAATTTTATTTGTACTGAATCATTATTTTCAGTTTAGTCCTGCAGAGATTCCAGTTTATCGGTGGAGAAGTCCCAAGTCACTTAGAATAATACATTCCCTGATAATTAAGAGATGATTTAACTTGTTCTTAGATTCATGCCAACTATTTGCTTGGGAATTCTACTCTACTGTCTAGCCATATACAGTTTCTTCACAAATAACAGGCAGGTAAAGGGAAATATAAGCATATAATAATGACCTTAAATTATAATAAAACTAGCTGGAACAAAAATGCCAAAAAATGTTTTCTAAAATATGAACCACCAAAAACCATTAAAAATTGGTTGACAGTGTCAGTTACTTAATTGTAATCTTTGCATATCTGACAGGAATCTAGTTGGGCAAAAATGTAATTTTTGCTATATATTTCCTTCTTTTCCTCTCTTGTTCTATTCCCTCCATCCTAACATTCATACTTTTAAGAGCTAGAAGCTAAAGCTAAAGCCACCCACAGCAGCTGCATACTCTCTCTTCTCCTCTCAACCCTACCCTCTCTTCTTTTTGCAGGGGATATCTATGCCTTTGGCTTGCAATGGGAAGAGGTTCTGATGTACAACTAAACAATAAGTATCTTCACTAAGTGTCCTAAACAATTTTGGGTACAGATACTTTTGTTAATTTATGGTAATTTTAAGTTTTTCATCAAATAAAGACTGTTATTTGAGGAACTGTTCTCCCTCAAACTAGTTAACTTCAGAAAACTGAGACTTGATCATGCTATGTTAGACAGATCAATAACCACACCTATTTTATAAGCCACAGCTTTTCAAACAATGTTTAACACTTAAACCCTTTAAATTTTTTCTCCTAATCCCTTTTCCACAGTGTATATATAACATATAAGGCTGTAATTTTTCTTGAAAGTCTGAATGCATACTGAAGGGCAAACAGAGGTAGCTGGAGTCTCAGCTAGCTGGCCTTCCATGTACCTATCAAAGAGTATCAGAGGCACACCCATGGAATCTGAGTCCCCAGAAAAGTTTAAAACTGCTAATATCAAAAACATGAAATTTTCCTCACTGATGAAAAAAATTGTTTTAAATTTCTTCCTTCTGTTTAACACATATATATCTTAGACTATCAAAGTAACATAAAACTTGAGATGTCAGCAAAGATTTTGAAAATAACCACTAAAAATTATTTCACAAAAAATATAAAGAGTATTTTTTTAAATTGGTCTTAAATTTGTAAAACCAGAAAACATGTAGGCAATTCTAAAACAAAAAATAAAATAATCGGAGAATTACAGCTTAAAATTCTTATCCTATTTAATTACTTTCTGAGATAATATAAAAATTTTTTTACATGTTAGAAAAAATGTTAGAAAAAAATTTTTAAAGAATATTAGATTTATACCTTTATACAAGCAATACTGAAGTAAGTTTAAATATTACCTGACATTAAGTTTCTGAAGATTTTCTAACTCTCTTATAGCAGAAGGAAGGGATGTCAACTGATTATCATGTATCTGAAAGTTATTAAAAGACACAGTCAATATCTCTTATAAATAACCACAAACTTTGTTACTGCAAAATATTCGCTGACAATACTCTAATTATTCTAATTCAATAGTACTGTTGGACTATTGGTAATTTTTCTGAGTACAGAAGAGAAAAAAGAGTTTGAAATTGATCACATTGCTGTTCAGAGATCATGAGTGGTAAGACATTAATTTTAAATATTACAGTTAATAAAAAGGAAACTTCACCTCACTGAGTGGAATTTCAATCTGAAATGAGAGATGAGAGGGTTAGAATGTATAGCCCTCTGTTGGTATGATTATGCCAACATTTACAAAAAATAAATGAGGAGGAAGATTTCCTCTCTCATGTTTTTACAGAATCATATTGTTTTCAAGGTACAAGGAACCTTAAGGAGAACACCGACACCAACCGATTCACTTTACAAATGAAGAAAATAAAAACTTCTCTAGAAATCTGACTACATCCAACTTTTTCAGACAAATATTGGGAAGATTTTTTGGTGATCCTAAGTAAAACAGTGGATTGTGATATAGAAGTCTGTGGATTGTGAAATAAACTACTCATGTTTCACTTTACCACATGACATAGCAACTAGGGACTAAAAACAAAGTCCCTGAATAAACCCACAAAAATTTAAGCCCAATAATTTAAGTCAGTATTGGAGATAAGTAACAAAATAATAATAATAACCTTAAGTACTTGCTTTAACGTCTAGAATAATAATGATCATAAAATAATAGCAATAAAAAAAGGACAAGCAGCAGAAGCCACTAGTTAAACATTAATTCTAATTCTGTTTGTATGCGTTAACATATTTAATTCAAAGATAGGCAGTACTAACAGTCTCGATTTATAGATATGGAAACTGAAACACAGAGAGGTAACTGTCCCGAGATCACACAGCTATCAAGCTGCAGTGGGAACTGAAGCCTGAGGTTCTGATTCTGCATTCTTAACCATGATGCTTTGCCTAATACAGTAATTTGTTATTCTTCCTGCACTCTACCATGGGCTTTCTGCTTCTCAAAGTCTAAACTTAGCTTCAAAGTCTTTTCAAACAAAAGACTCATAAATCCACTTACATCAAGAACAGTCAGTGCAGGAAGGAGTCGGAGGTCATCAGTAAGTGACTGAAGTTTATTATTTGATATGATTAGTTTAGTCAAATCCGTCTGCTCCCACCATCGCTCAGAGGCATTGAATGAAAGATTCTGATTAGCTTCCTCAGGGATATCCACATTTATTCTCCAAACACACTGAGGCACTATTTCCACCATACCACACCAAAAAAAGGACAGAAAAAAAAGAAGTGAGATACTAAGTACGTAAGTTTATAACAGCTATCAAGTTATCTACTGAAATTTCTGAAACATTAAAAACTTTCAAGGAAATCAAACAAATTACAATGAATTACAACAACATTAAAGTGAAAGTTTAATTTTATTCCAAAACAGAATACAGGATATGTATTTTTCATATTAGATCTCACTTTTATCTTTATTCAACTGTATTTATTATATACATTTCCTGCATAGCACATAGTGGTTGGATATATAAGACAAAGAATGGGCTCTATCTTTATGCCACCATAACAGAGAAGATATGGAAATCAAATGAACAAACTCCTGTATCGCATAACAACTCCAGGAGGCAGGTGTTATGACTATTCTTACTTTATACATGAGAGAAATGGGACACAGAGAGAATGTATCATTTGTCCCAGGTTATACAGCTAGATAAGATTAAACCCTGGAAAAGCTAAACTATCTTGCTTCTCAGTGAATATTTGAAAGGTATATCTGACTCTGGTAGCTGCTCTCTATTTTATCTGACACACAACACAACATTGTTACTCTTGTTGCAGCAAATACAGCAATTCCTTTGACGTAGCAAATAAGTCTCTACAAGTTAAACAGAAAGAGTTAAGGTTTATCACTATTAAACTGAAGCTCTAGAAGGTATTAACTTGCTTCAGTGCTACAGCAAATGTGTTATCGCACATTACATCCATGAAAGAAATTGAATTTGCTATTTAAAACAATCCCACAAATAAAACTCTAGGCCCAGATAGCTTCACTGGTGAAATCTAGCAGACATTTAGAGTAGAAACAAAACTAATTCTAGAGAACCTTTCAGAAAATAAAGGAGATAAAATTCCCAACTCATTTTATGAAGTCAGCATTATTCTGATACCAAAATCAGAGACATTAAAACCAGGGGGTTACTCCAAAAAACAAAAACTACATCTAAACATCATGACCAAGCAGGAGTTATATCAGGCTGCTTTAACACTTGACAATCAAAATTCATTTGCTCCCTGAAACTTTAGTAGACTAAACTATCTGGGTCCAATCAATAAGTACATTCCAGCACACACTTAGTTTTTGGGAATAACTCATTCATCTACTTATTCCTTCCACAAATGTTTAATAAGAATCTACTATGTATCAAGCACGACTTTGAGTGCTAAGGACACAATGAGCAAAATGAAGGTCCCTGACCACATCTAACTAATATTCTAGCAGAGGGCAGAGAAGAGAATAAACAAATACAGAATACAGATTCTGATAATAATAAATGCTATTAAAAACAGGTTAGAGAATACAATGTTACCAAAAGAATTTATTACAGATAGGGTAGTGAAGAAAGACCTATCTAAGCAGAGTCCTTGAGGAAGTCAAGAAGTGAACCCTAGTCAGGTATCATGTAGAAAGTTCCAGGCTCTGGAATAAGCATGTGTACAAGCACAGCAGTAATTTTAAAATATTTATGTTCCCATTGATTAAAACTTTTTCTAAGTAGAGCAAAGATTTTATCATATATCCTTTCATTCAGCAAGTGCTTGTTTGCATAGTCAACTGTATACATGGCAGAATTTTAAAAAAGCAATCATTACAAGGAAAGGGAAACTTTTAATTCCAGATGGCCTAAAACCTAAATATAAGTAAAGGAAAACATTACAGGAATAATGCCATAATCTCCCTCTCCCCACTTTCCACGCCCTCCCTTACACAACAGAAAATCAGAAGAGTATCTGACTATAAATCACTCATGGTATCCAGATTTGTGCATCTGATCTTTACTAGATTTTCAGGATGGCCCCGAATTCACTTTGTTTGGCATCCATCTTGATTTTCAATTTAGGAAATATGCTAAATATTCCTTGTATTTAGGATTCTGTCCACATGCAGACAGAAAAGGGACTTGAACAGGGAACAGTGTCATTTACTCGATATGCACAAAGGAACAGATGAAACACAGAATTTTGGCGTTGGTAAATGACCTAAGAGATTAAATTAAAAGGAACACAGGGCCAAAGAAACAAAGCATGTGCCCATCATGTGACAGCTAACTTAGTCAAACATTATGTTGTTTATCCGACAGAATGTGGGAATCCCAGAAAGCGCCCCGTTTAAATTTTGGCCATATCCCCAGCACATTCCCTGCACCAGACATTTCCTGGAACGAAAAGTAGAAACCGAACAAGCTGACCAAACCAGTGGAAATGTGATAAAAGCCCGAATTCCAGCAGCGGGATCCTGGCTAGGATACGGAGCCAAAAGTAACCAAAGCCAGGCCAGAGGAAAGAGAGGCTACCAGGGGCAAGTGCTTTGTGCCAGGTCGCACAAACGGGTCGTACCTCTGGATCTTACCTTCGCTGAGGTTGCGGCCCGACAGATTTAACTGGCCGCTCTTCCTAGCCGCCTTTAAGAGTCCCTGGGGTACGCAGGCACTGCAGTCTCTGCTCTCAGTTCGGAAACCCGCTCGGGTATCCCGCCCCGCTATCCCCTTCAGCCGCGACATGTTCAAAGCCCGGGGCTCCGCAGCAGAGTCCCGCCCGTGACGCTTAACGGTGGCGCCGCTGGGCCGCCCCGCCCCTATCGGGAGCGCGCGCGGCGTGCGCCGGGCCTTCGCTCTCGGCGGCGCGGCTCGGCGGTCGTCATCGCCAGCGCCTGGGGC
>NW_011494843.1:2627060-2628482 GCF_000754665.1 Bison bison bison | reverse complement strand
GCCGGTGCCAGCCTTGTGTCTTGGAATTACTTCGCTCAAGTAAGTGCGTTTAACGGGCTGAAGAACGGTGTTGAGTTTACTGTGTGCACTATTACTGCGACTGCAATCTTCTCTTTTGTGCTCCCGCGGCGGCGAGGGTGTCAGGAAAGGATAACCTTCTCTGCGCCTCTCGTCTGGCCGGAACGTGGGCCTTGACTAAAACTTGAGACCTGGGCGCGGTCTGCAGCCTCTCTGGACCCCTGCCTGTGTTTGTCGCCTGTGGTGCTGGCGCCAGATCTCCGTTCCGCGTAGGAAGTAAAGCCGATTTCGGTTCTTCTGATCTCTACTCCGACTCTTAAGCATTAGTGCGCCTTGATTGTTGTTGCATGGAATTTGTAGCCCAGCATGAGGCAGTGTGAAATGGAAGGGTTGGCCACAGAGAAGGGAAGGGAAAAAAAAAAAAAAAAATAGAGCTTCATAATAAGTGTCGTCTTTGCCAGACAGTTGAGAGGAGCCCACTGTAAGCGCGAGCTTGAGTAGAGCGAGAAAAGCTTGCTCTTCGGAGCTCGAGAGATACGAGTTCGAATCCCAGCTGCTTCTGTAGCTTACAAGCTGTGTAACTTTAGGCCGTTTGCTTGACAGCTTTTAAAGTTAACTCCTTTTTCATTAATTTAGGGTTAATCATTTCTCTCATTCGATTTTTTAAATAATTAAGTGAAAATACAGTTTTAAATATTGAGCGCTTGGTGGGGAAAGGAACTCCATCCAGTTCCGAATGGAAGATGAAAATTTTGCTCAAAGTCGATTATCTTGGGAAGTTAGTTTCTATCTGAAATGTAAAGCTTTAATGAGTCATTCAATATGTAATTAACAACTCATCATCTTTAGTATTGCCTTGGGTGGTAGGTTTTTCTTTTGCCTAAAGTAATTTTGTCTTAAAAAGCATACACCAATAAATACTCTCCTAAGCCCCCTCAACTAGGCTGGGGATCTTTAGGATATTTAAAAGGTAATATGATGGCCCGCTGACGAATTATGCAACACACACGGTTTTTCCCGAGTCTAGGTTCTTGCCAACCATAAAATTTGGCTTCTAGTCCCCCACCCCTTCGATTATTTCTCTTAATTCTCTGGAGTCCTTTGCATCGAAAGTGAGCAGCACTACTAGTAATTACACTCCTAAGCAAGAAAAGGTGAGTTTTGAAGCAAGGAACATAATAGTTTTTGCAAGATCCCTAATAAACACCCAATAAATTGAAGGTAGAAGGGATTAAGAAACTCGCCAAAGGTCACAAGTTTCTCTAAGTGGTGTGACCAAGTATTTGAACCTAGCCCTCTTTATGATTTGCCTAGTGATTTTTATTTCATCATTTTCAACTGGCTTTTGTCCTCCAACCATTTTTAGGAAGACTTCAGTTATGTTTTAAGAGATAATTATTACAG
>NW_011494843.1:2614900-2626960 GCF_000754665.1 Bison bison bison | reverse complement strand
CTCTTTTTTAGGGTGTAGAAGCCTACCTTTGGAGGATTAGTTGCTTGAATGTAAAAATTTACAGAAGCCACCTCTCCCCCTTAAAACTCTTTTATAGCTCAGCATTTTTAAAAAATTACAGGCAAGGTATAGTTTTTTGATTTATTGTGCTTTTACTTGATGTTAAATATTTCATTATTGACATCTAATTATAGTATATTGAAACTTGCATTTTGTATGAGAAGCATATTCTAACTAATGGCAGAGTAATTCTGAAAAATCCATGTGACTGCACACTTGTGGTAAACTTCAATAGATATAAATTGACATGTATAAAAATTTAACAAGTATATGTGTATAGTACACCATGTATTATACCTGTGTAGCAAGTGCAGATTGAACAAGTAAAGGTGAAAATTATTTCCTCATGCAGTCAGGAAAATCATGGGTTTTGTCTCAGATTGATGCAAACTGAAAGTTTATCAACTTGAACTTTATGAGAAAGTGTAGTTATATTTTTTATTATTATTGAGAATTATTAATACTCTCAATATTATTATTGAGAAAGTATAGTTATATTTGTAGGAATTAGCACTGTATATAAACTGTAACGCTTCCAAAAGAATACATTAAAACAAAAAACCCAATCCTTTTTCAACATTGAAAGCTCAAGTTGAAAGCATTGAAACATTGAAACATTGAAAGCATTGAAGCTCAAGTACTTGCTTTAAAAAAAAAAAAAAAGATTATTAAAACAATGTGAAACGTATATCCTGTATAAGGGCTGGAGACTGCATAGTTACCATTATAATAGAATTTCCCTAGCTACAATTTATTATATTCATTTTATTAAAGTATGAAAGGCTTCGCTCTTCTAGCTTTGCTAAATGAAAACAGAAAATGAAGAAGTCAAATGTATATTGAGAATTAGATCAGCCAGAGATAATGTTCTGTCTCATAACAGAAAGTAAGACTTATCAAAGTAAGGTAGAGTGGCTTGTCACTACCACTAAAATTTAATAAGATGTTAAAATATGGCTGTGTTATTCTTACGAACACTGCCATGTGTTAGATATTTTCTGTGTTTAAAGGTACGTTTGATAAGATGAATCTATTGAGGCAGATTGAGAAATTGTGACAAAGGAAAATGGCATTAATTTGTGCACATTTTTAAGCACAACTTTTTAAATGTCATCAGGAGCTAAGTGAATTTGATTGCAGGCAAAACGTCTGGGAAGTTTTCTTTTTCTGTAAAATGGCAGATTTAGATTTAGCCTATATTGAATCATTATAATGTTCACCTTTGAGAATATTGCCTTATCTGTGAGAACTGCTATTTTATGCTAAAGTTATTTATTAAGAGACCATTCTACTGTCTAACAGTCATTATTGACAAGCTGTTGTACCTAACAGGTATTGCTTATTAAAAATTCTGAGTTGAATGTTTTATATTCTCATATACTTATTATTCAGAATTTTCTTTCTGTGTTTGCCCTTTGTCTATAAATAAATTGGTTTAAATTGTCAAAATGGAGAGCAAATTATTTTGCACATGGACTTGTCATATTTTAAATATTCAACTTCAATGGTGCTTGTTACATGTCTTTAGTTTCTTTTGAAAATTGCATTTTGGACATTTGTTTTCTATTTAAAACTGACAACTGCCAGCTTTTAAAAGTAGTCGGTAGAAAACATACTATTTCCTTGAAGGCAGTACATATTTTGCATATTTATTCACAGTTTCAAATGTGGCTTTGACTTGCATTTTATTTTTACTGGAGCTGTGTGTGGTAATTTTTTCTGAGACAGTGCATTTTACTTAGATTATTCATTTGTATATCCTTTGTATGCTCCCTTTGTTTCTCTTAGTTTTGAATCAGGAAGCAGTGAATTTGTTCTAGGAGGTTTAATATTTTATATAAATCTTGTCTTCTATTTCTCTCTACTTTCAGTGTAAAAGTCCACTAGAATTAGGAAAATATTTTTACTTTCCTCTTATAAAGAGGCTACTTTTTTCACATTGCTACTGTTTTTCACATGAAGTGGAGGAAGTACGGTTTTTTTAAAGTTTTTATATCTTGATTATTTTTAGTGTTTTTTGTTTGCGTATAGTCTATCTGTTGAAAATAAGTTAAAACAGAGGTTTTAAAGCAGTCTTGCTTATGTCATTAAATAAGAAGCACTTATGGTATTATTTCTTTTTCTAAAATCAGTTGAAAATGTTTCCATTATCCCTGAAAAGTGAAAGTGAAAGTCACTCAGTCGTGTCGGACTCTTGCAACCCCATGGACTATACAGCCCATGAAATTCTCCAGGAATCTGGAGTGGGTAGCCTTTCCCTTCTCCAGGGGATTTTCACAACCCAGGGATTGAACCCAGGTCTCCTGAATTGCAGACAGATTCATTATCCCTAGAGATTCTTAACTCCTAACATTTAGTAGCTGTTTTCTTGCTTGTTTTTCCATGATTAATGTGATCTGTGACTTAAAGTCTTAATTTTAACATTAATTGTAAAGGTTTTATGATTTTGTTTACCTTAAAGTAGTAAAGTAATAATAGAGATAAGATTAGGACAGTAAACCTGGGAATGTACTTCATACCATTCTTTGTGTTAACAAATACAAAACCAATACCAAATAAAATTTTTTTAATAATTTTTATCAAAATCCACTATTTTAATATTTGACTTTATATTATCCCTGCCAACATTAGATTTGTCTAATAGACGAATTTGCTCAATAATTATATATGGTAAATGTTGTTCTCTATGAGCAAACGTCCCCAACAGCTTTAATAAGACAAGATATGGCTCCTGAGACTTTATTCTTAATACCAACTTAAGCTGATAAGGGGAAAAATATTAATTTGATAGTTTGTTGACATTCACAACTAATAGATTTTTATTTAAAAATTTGATTGTAAATTTGCAGATAGGATATTTATATTCACAATTGCAATTAAGATAAATGCTAGCTTAACTTTCAAAATACCTTCGACTGTCCACTACTTTTTTTAATCATTTTTTTTCCATCCTTTAAAATATCACAGTTACTTATACTTACGTGATTTGAATGGTACTATTATTGCCAGGGAGGGGTGTGGTAAAATCCTAATGAACATTTAAATACTTGGTTCTCACAATACAAATCTGTGAAACCAGAGCTTTTGCTTTTCATCTTTCTAGAGATAACATGTTTTCCACTTGTCAGTAAATTTACCTGACGTTTAATAAAGAAGGCAGTGGCCTCCCGCTCCAGTATCGTTGCCTAGAGAATCCCACGGACAGAGAAGCATGGTGTGCTACAATCCATGGGCTCGCAAAGAGTCAGACACGACTGAGTGACTAACACACACATATACAGCTTTAATTTTTTTTCCATTTTAGAGCTGCTTTTTTGCTTTTCTTTTGATTCCTCATTTCCTAAAAAGTTATCTTTTCCCCATCTGTTCCTTCCTTCAGAATAATTTAATCAATGTCTCCACGTGCTTTAGACCTCTACATGAGCTAATTATGGCTTGAAACTAATAGTTGTTCATAGTTAAAAGTAGCTGAAATGGAAATTGAAGGAAAAAATCATTGTGGTCTTTAGCGTTAGCGTGTGTCAGAAATTCAGTTTATTTTATGTTTTTCCTAATGTTTACCTTTTTATTTTTCTGATCCGTGCTTTGGTTATTTGATAGTCTGTTGCTCCGACCCATGGCAGTGTACTTTTAAAATTGATCAAGTGTATGTGGAGTTGTTTGTCTTTTGAAAATTAGAATAGGGAGTGATCTTGCTCTAAATATAGAGACAAGTAATTGAACCCTTCCTAGAAGGAGTTTTCCATGAAGCATTTGTGTTTTATCAAAAAAGGAATGTTTTGTTTAGCTATCATCTATTTACACATACTATTGGTAAAATGCTACTTTAGGAACAAAATGAATATGAAAATCTGAAATTTGTTGTAATGTTTCCTTTGTGGCACCCTCTTAAGAGAGAAAGAACTAATAATAGTGTACTTCACGTGTTTACTACCACTTACAAAGTATTTTCGCATTTGATAGTAATGCTCTAAGGTTAGACAGAAGTATTACTGTTATTATTCATCTGTTAAAAAAACAGAGGAAGTTGAACACAGACTTTTTTGTAATGGTATATTCCATTTGTTGAGTACCTGTGTGCTGGGCACTGTGATATGTGTTTGATATCCATAATACATTATAATCTTTTAAAAGAGAATATATCACCAAAAACCTGTATTAGAATGTGAGCTCTTAGTAAGAAACTCTTTCCACTATATAAATAAACTCTTCTGATTGATATCTTTAATGTAAATGATGAAGTAGAAATAGTTCAAGGTACTAGCCTAAAATAGGGTGGTATAAAATAGAACCCAGGTGAGGTTACCATTTTTCAAACTAAAAGTTTTTAAATTGTAGAGTAGGAATAATAGTTGATATTTTTTCTAAGCATTTATATTAATATTCTCATTTCATCCAGAATTCATCCCCACAACCCAGTGAGATGGGCATTGTTTTTCAAATGAGGAAATTGAAGCACAAATTAATAAGCCAAAGATTGCAATATCTTAATTGGTGACAGAGTTCCTTTGATTTGACTCTAGGCCTGCATTGTTAATCCACTGTAGCACCTTTTAAATGTTGTGAGGATTAAAGGGCATTTCAAAAGCATACAGTTAATGTGGATCTTCAAATTACTGAGTTGAGTACATTTTGGATTTTATCAGTTTCCTAAGATTTCCTATATGAAGAGACAGTTCATTTTATAGCATAAGGGGGAAAAGAGCTCAGATGGTGCAAATGTCTAATTCCTTAATCAGGGAAAACTCTTTAATATTAAAATGCTTGAGACTATTTATTAGATAAAGATACATGTAAATAACTGCATTTTTTTTTTAAAGGTTAACTGAACTGAGTTGTCCCTCAAACCACCTTTTTCTCAATTGAGACTCTAAAAAATCTTATAAAACATAGAAGATAGTAGTGAGTAGTCAGTACCTGGAGCTTTGCCCTCCAAATGTTTCTGTTGACCCCATTCAATTCCAAAAGCCAAACAAATCTGTTACAAATAAATTGACTCTGATTTTTCCAAACAGACTACATGTGTTTGACTACACATGTGTAGTATGTGTATGGACTACAGCTAAGAGTACTGTGCATATAGATATAAGCAATAGTATCTTAATGCTCTAACTACTCTTCCCTCTTTATTAATCATAAACAAAGCTTTGAAAAATGAAATGAAAAATACAGATTTTTGCCTACAGTTTCGAAGTACTCTGTCAGTCTTATAATGTGGATACGGAATGTCTGCTATTGACAGACAACATAAATTAAAACAAATATTTGGGAGTAAGTAGACTTTACCTTGGAGAAAGCAATGGCACCCCACTCCAGTACTCTTGCCTGGAAAATCCCATGGACGGAGGAGCCTGGAAGGCTGCAGTCCATGGGGTCGCGAAGAGTCGGACACGACTGAGCGACTTCACTTTCACTTTTCACTTTCATGCATTGGAGAAGGGAATGGCAACCCACTCCAGTGTTCTTGCCTGGAGAATGCCAGGGATGGGGGAGCCTGGTGGGCTGCCGTCTATGGGGTCGCACAGAGTTGGACACGACTGAAGTGACTTAGCAGCAGTGGTAGTAGACTTTTCCTGCTCTGGTGTGTGTCTGTCCATCCCTAATGCTAACGTGTCCTTTAGTTTCTGAAAAGGGAGCAAGGGATTTACAATTTTGACTTGAAGACAGATATTAATCATTATACAGTTATCTAATTTATTGAATTAGAAACAGAAGAAAAAATCAGTTGTATAATTTTTAGAAGCAGAAGAACAAAATAGATCTGTAGGTAAGTTTGTTTGTTTTTTTAAGTTTTTAACTTTAGTTTGTAAGCAGCAATTTATTTCCTATGTTTTTCTTACTGCTTTTTGTAGCTATAGGGGGAAAATGTACAGCAAAATAGTTTGAGTTTCTCAACCAAACTTTCTTGTAAAGCTAACAAATGCCTTGATTCACCAAGCTTTTGTTGAGTGGATTGTGTAAGGCATAAAGTTTCTAGCACATTTGTTGTTCAGTCGCCAAATCGTGTCCGGCTTTTTGCAACACCATGGACTGCAGCACTCCAGGCCTCCCTATCCCTCTCTGTCTCCCAGAATTTGCGCAAGTCCATGTCCATTGAATCGGTGGTTATATCCAATCATCTCATCCTCTGCCACCCTCTTCGCCTTTTGCCTTCAATCTTTCCCAGTATCAGGATCTTCCAGTGAGTAAGCTATTCACATCAGGTAGCCAAACTAGTGGAGCATCAGTCCTTCCAATATGTATTCAGGGTTGACTTCCTTTAGGATTGACTGGTTTGATCTCCTTGTTGTCCAGGGGACATAGACAATACTCAGTAAGTTTTTGTCAAATGTTTACTTTGTTCCAGTAAAATATTGCTGGATATCAGAAATACAGAGATAAATACATTGTCTTCCCTCTCCTCAAAAAGTATATTTGCTAGAGGGAAAGAGCTGCTTAACAACTAATTTGGTAGAAGACCTGTTGCTTGTGCAGATTTGCAAAATTATGTCAAATTTGGAGGACTCTACAGTCTTCTCAAATAGTGTAAACAAAGGTGGCTAGTAGTAACAGGTAACTCACCCAACTGGGAGCATGGTGTCTAGTGGATAAAGTTATTATACATATTTGTGGCTATTCTGTCTTTTAATTAAAGAATTTCCATCTAAACACATGAAGTCTTTTCCTTTGAACTATCTTTACTGAAGTTCTTTTTCCCAGTTTTATTGCTGTATAATTGACATACAGCATTGTATAAGTGTACAGCATAAAAGTTTTACTTACATATATCTTGAAATGATTACCACAAGTTGGCTAATGTCCATCATCTCATATAGATAGAAGATAAAAGAAAAGTAAACTTTTCCTTGTGATAAGAATGCTTAGAATTTACTCTCTCAGCAACTTTCATGTATATCATACAACATTGTTAAGTATACTTATATCATACATCCCTAGTAATTATTTGTCTTATAACTGGAAGTTTTTATCACTTGACCACCTTTTTCCAATTCTCCCTCCTGTCACTCCCACCTTTGATAGCAACAAATCTTATCTCTCTCTTTTTTTTTTATGAATTTGGTTTTGTTTATTTTTGTAGATATAACTTGTTTGTCTAGTCATCCATCAGTGGGCCTTCCCGTGTCATGGGGATACAGTATCCCAACATGGTGTTTATGTTTCCGTAGTGGCTGCAAGCGTTCACACTCTTACCAGTAGTGCACAACGGTCCCCTTTTTGCCACATCCTCTATAATTTTTGCTATCTTTTGCCTTTTTGATGCTAGTCATTCTAACAGATATGAGGTGTTTTTCCTTTATCAGATATACGGTTTGTAAATATTTTCTCTCATTCTGTATGTTGTCTCTTCATTTTATTGATGGTTTTCTTTGCTATACAGAAGCTTTTGAGTTTGATGTAGTCCCACCTGTTTATTTCTAATCTTGTTGCTTATGCTTTAGATCTCCAGAGTACCATTCCCTAAGACCTACATCGGGGTATATTTTTTTCCTGTGTTTTCTTCGAGTAGTTTCATTGTTTCAGGTGTTACATTTAAGCCTTTAGTCCATTCAAATTAATTTTTGTGAGTGGTATAGATAGGGGTCTAGTGTCATTCTGTTATACATGAGCTCTTTTAGAACCTTGATACTGGAAAGAACTAAAAGCTTTTCTTTATGACTGAGAGGATTGGTATTGTTTTTAAGAGTTTCCATAAAGTATTTTGTAATATTCTTTGAGAGACTTTCCAAAATCAAGCACCACTGTAAATTTGTCTTAGTGGTGCGGTGGTAGCAGAAGCTGCCCACCTGTGAGCAATAGGGCCCTACTATCGGGAGTCTTACTTCTCATGTTTCAAAAATATATCAGAAATCATGCACTGCAATATGCATGTATAGGCCAAACATGACTAATAGGCCATAATATGACTAGAAAGGGCAAAAGGACAGGTAGCTTTTTGCTTTGGATTAGAAATAGCATTAACCATTAGTAAGATTGGTGAAAGTGAAAGTTAGCTCAGTTGTGTCTGACTCTTTGTGATCCTGTGGACTGTAGCCCAGTGGGCTCCTCTGTCCACGGGATTCTCCAGGCAAGAATAGTGGAGTGGGTTGCCATTCCTTCTCCAGGGGATCTTCCCGACCGAGGGATTGAACCCAGGTCTCCTGCATTGCAGGCAGATTCTTTCACTGTTTGAGCCATATTCATCAATCAAATATAACTGGAAGCCTTCCCAAACTCGCTCCCCAAAACGAGCTGTGGCTCTTCCCTTTTCATGCTTCTTTCACTGCAGTTCCCACATGATGCTGAAAGGATCTTTTTACCAGTCTCTCTGTGAAATATAAGTTGTAAAGCATTTAATCAACAAAGGAAAAGGTTCTTCCTACTTTCCTTGAAAGTTTCAAACTTGTTCTCACCATTAAGTTTCTACTTGCCTATTTCCTTTGCTCGGATTGTTCTTCCCCCATAAATTCAGATGGCTTGCTTCCTCATTTTAATAAAGTCTCAGCTCAGATAACACCTCCCCCATCTTCTGTCATTTTTTTTTTTTAATATATATTTGTTTTTTATTTATTTTTCTGCTCTGGGTCTTAGTTGCGGCATGTAGGATTTTTTAGTTTGTTGCCACAAGCAGGATTTAGTTGTGGCAGGTGAACACTTAGCTGCAGCTTCTGGGATCAAGTTCTCTGACCAGGGATCAAACCCTGGCCCCCTGCATTACAAGAATGGAGTCTTAGCCACTGAACCATCAGGGAAGACCTATCCTGGTTTATTTTCACTACAGCACCTTACTGTTTTCCGTCTTTGTTTTTGTTTGAGAGTTTGCCATACTGAAGCTGGAGTTTCATGAAATCAGAAACGTTGCCTAATTTTTTCCTTGCTATATTTCTAGGGGCTGGGAAAATCCTGAAACATAATATTTGAAGGAATTTGTGAGTTTTTTTGTTTGTTGTTTTTGTTAACATTTTTATGATCCTTGGGTTAAAGTAAATAAGACAGACATGATACTTGTCTCCAGGTTCTGTACTTTTTTTTGACATGAAAGTCTCTCAGTTGCGTCCGACTCTTTGTGAATTCTCCAGGCCAGAATACTGGAGTGGGTAGCCTGTTCCCTTCTCCAGAGGATTTTCCCAACCCAGGGATCAAACCCAGGTCCCCTGCATTGCAAGCAGATTCTTTTCCAGCTGGAGTTGTGTTTAATTGAGAGCCTAAATGAGTCTAAAGTGATTTAAAATTATATATATTGGATATATCTGTTATTTGCTTTCATATATTAGTTATTTGCCTTGAGCTATTTCATTTCTATGGGAAACAGACAATAATAACACAAGGTAATTACGTAGTTATTCAATCTATCTATTAGACCTAACAGGATCTTCAAAATTATAATTCAACTCCTTACTCAGCTTCTGACTGAAGTAGGTTGTTAAAAGTGAAGTGAAATTCCTCAAGTCACCCTTAATTAATAACAAGGTAGTATTTTATCTTAGCCAGTGTTCTGGCTCTAAGTCCAGTATTGTTTTTAGCTGCTAGATAATTTGAAAATAAAATACTCAGGAATCCTCCTTATTAGAATGATTCTTTTTTGCCACTCTGTTTCGCATCTGGAAGCACCGTCTATCTGTATGTCCAGTAAGTTTTTATGTATAACCTGGCTTCTGATGATTTAAGAGATTTATCTTATCACAAAACTATATGGTTTGTATGTGTGGTTTTTTTTTTTTGGCCTGAATGTGTAATTTTCATTATATAACGTGTCAAACATACAGAAAACTATGGAATAATAGAAAAGATTTCTGTGTATCCACTGCAAAGAATAAAAAGATGTTACATTAAAAAAAAAAAAAGGACAACCATGAACCCAGCCCTTGTATTTTTTTGTCCTTTTGTCATAGAACATTGTAGCATGCCTTGGTACATGGTAGCCACTTCTAATGAGAGTTAAACTTGTCAAGTGACAAAACTGAAACAATTTAGTAAGGAGTTTAATGCCATTTATTCATGGGAAAACAGTCCATGGATTGGGGGAATGCTGTGCCTGACAAGCATGGAGCACTTTTCCCAAGGGATTCTGGGCAAGAGGGAGTTTTATAGGGATGAGAAGAGATATTGGTCAAGAGGTGGAGAATTTCCTCATAAGCTAGCAGGTCTTATTTTCTAGGACGAAGAAAGCTAGCTAAAACTGAGTTGGAAGATTGCGAATTTGTATGTTAGTTTTCCTTAACAGGTGTTTCCTCTAAGTGCAGGCAGACGTAGGTTTAGATTTGTTGCATGCACCAGGTCACTGCAGCAGCCTCCGTTTTGTAGGTACTGATACACTGATTAACTTTATCAAACAAGACTCTGTATTTGGCAGTTACATATGTACTGAATATTCAAAATAAGAAAATTACTTGACATGTTTTATATTAACAGATAGACGTTAATGAATAATGTGCAATTAGTTGTAATTAGTAATTTTGCCAGACTTATGGTCAACTTACCATTCCCTTTGTATAAGAGCTAGGAGAAATGGCTTAACTGGTAAGTAAACCTAGCCAGTTGGCTTTACATCCAAATCTCAATAACTTTAGTTTCTAATGTCTCACAAATCACACTCTCAGTTGCATTATTCCATAGAAGTATTTATAAACAAAAATAATCTGTAAGTCCTCAGATTTTGGCCTCCAGGAGTATTTAGGGTCAAGTAATTAACAATTGTCAGAATAAATGATACTTATTTAATTAACACTTATTTGTGTGTGTGTTCAACACATTTATTGAGCATTAGCTGTGTGACAGACATTGTGCTAGATCCTAAACTGACCCAGGAAACTCGGGAGCTTTTGGCAGGGGAATACATGTCAATATAACAAATATTTTTGTGCCTCTGTCCTTGAGTAGAGAGAAGGAAACCCTAACTCTGCTTGAGGAAGTTGTGGCAGTGAGGTGAGGAAAGCCTTATGAAGGATAACAGATAAAATGAAGGAGGTCATTAATAACTTGTGGAAAGGCACAGCGAAGTAAAAAATTTTGTCAGATTTGGGGAACTGCAAGTCTTTAGATAACACTGGATGAAAGTGGGAGAATAGTTCACATGAGGTTGAAAAATTAGGCAAGATCTTTTTATGATCAAAATTACTAGAATTAAGCAAGGATCTTTTTATGATCAAAATTATTTTAAGCAAGAAATGCATGTAAAGGAAGTTCTTCTGTAGAAATTTTAGATAACATAGTTGAACATATTTGGGTTCTGTAAAATATTCTTTAAAAAAGTGAATGTTAAAGCACTAGTCAATGTAACATTAATATATCTTTTTCTGAAGATTTTAGTGCCAAAGCAAATTCGTTGCAAATTTTGTATTACAAGGATGTGTGTATAGTAAAGAGAAAATTTTATAGGAGTGGGGAGGAAAATCTTGATAGCTAGGGTTAAATTTCATTAGTAACTGATTAAATCTGTAGAAGATACTCTGTACAAAGAAATACCGTGGGCATTTAAATAAGAATAGTTGGTTAAGTGTGCAGTTTTTGCCGGGGAGTGGAGGCGTGCTTTAAAAAAAAAACAACAAAAAACAAAAGAAGTTAATGCCTTCCACCTTTCTCTTTTTAGGAATGGGGCGGGGGGAAGGAGCGAAGAGGGATGTAGATAAGGCCTTTCACTAGACAGCAGCCCGTTGTCGCGTATTTTCCGGTTGCGAGCATGGCTTGCTGGGCCGGCAGGGGGCGGAGCCGACGGTGACGCACCCGTGCGCCGCAAGGCATTGTGGGAAGCTCGGGCCGCGAGTGAGGTGGTTGGAGGCGAGGTGGGGGCGGCCGTTTGTTTTCTCGTGGTCTCGAACTCGCGCGTTCTCTTCCTTCCCCGCGGAGAGCGGCGGGGCGGAGAAACGGCGGCGACGGCAGCAGGAGCAGCTGTAGCTTCGGACACAGTCCTGTGCCTTTTCCGGCGAATGGTTCCTCTTCCCCCTCCCTCTCACTGTTTGTTGTGTGTTTGGTGTGTTAAAGCAGGAGCGAGAACGCGAGCAGCGCCATGAGCAACACTACCAT
>NW_011494843.1:2596136-2614800 GCF_000754665.1 Bison bison bison | reverse complement strand
GACGAACTGCGCCTCTTCCCGCCTGAGTGAGTATCGTCCACCATCACGGTTTTTGCTAACTCCTCCCCAGCCTGGGCCTACCCATATCATTTCCTGCAGGCCCTTGTCGATGCCTCCCTGGGCTAGGCTGCTTCAGTTGAGGTTGGCTGTTGGGTTTACTTATGAAAGAAATCTGCATTAGGCCTACTACTGATGCAAAGAGGCAGGGCCAGGGTTTGGGGGTTTAGGAGACAACTGGTTTCTAATCTTGGTGGGTTTTTTTTTTTTTCTCTTTAAATTGTGCCTGCGAGGTCGTTTTGGGGGCCCTTAAAAGCAAGACAGACTCCATTTTATGTATTTTGTATAGGTAAATTTTCCACACACACAAAAAAAGTCTTTGAATTCTTTGAAAAGTAACAAAAATTTTCGTTTGTGTTATTTTGATATTAAACTTTATAAACTGTTCGCTTACTGCTAAATATTGTTAAGTGATTCTGGCCCATGGAACATAATTCAGTTAATACTCTGACAGACATTCAGTGAGCCTGAAGTGAAGTCGCTCAGTCGTGTCCGACTCTTTGCGACCCAGTGGTCTGTAGCCTACCAGGCTCCTCAGTCCATGGGATTTTCCAGGCAAGAATACTGGAGTGGGTTGCCATTTCCTTCCACAGTGAGCCTGAGTACTTTTTAAAATGAGAATAGTTACAGCTGAAACCTCATATTTTCCTTTGTTTAAATAACGTACACATTTTTTATATTCTAGAATTGTTCTTCAGAAGGAATTTTTTAGAACTTTAAATTTTGTAATTGGCGGTATACGGGTTTTTGTTTTTATCCTGTTGTCTTACATTTCTTATTTTTATCACAGATGTGTTAAATGAGTGCAGTAATTGTAAAAAAAAAAAAAAGAAGAAGCTGTAATAAGATGTGATAAATACTAGAGCAAAATTTGAAATAATAAAACAGACCAGTGCTCCTTGGAAAGAGTGAAAATTCAGATTTTACTGTCAGTGGGTACTCAGTTCCAGCTGTACCATAAGTTTTTTATGATGCCGCTTAAGTACTAAACAGGAGATTGGAATCCTCAAAGAATCCACTGTTGTGGATGTAATAAATCATTAATAACCTGGGCATGATATATCTGTGCGCAGATTTAAGTTGATCAGACTGCAGTCGGTATTCATTACTGTATTTCATCATGTTTTCCTTAAAGTATTTTCAGATAATAGTGTTCTCAAGTGCCGTGTTGTCTGTAATTTGGGAGTACTATAGGTATGGAGGGAGGTTTAGAGTTAGTTAATTTACATGAAGTGTAGAATTCTAGAAACAGACTTTTTGTTGAAATTATTTTAAACAGGTATTTATTTTGACAATGAAGGACAAATGGCTTTCATAATAACTTACGGAAACGGATGTTTTGCTGTTCGTTTCTCCCAACATTCCTTTTATCGTTAGTAGTATTAATAAATGGTAAAATGGCAGGAAATGAAAGTGACACATTTGATTATTGTTGATTACTTGATTGTAATCATGTTATTTCTGAAAGTGTATGAGATGCTGGACTTATTTATAAGAAAATTATTTCCAGTCCCACAAGTCATTAAGAATTTTTTTTAGAGTTGCTGACTATGAAATTTTTTTGTGTGAAAATGTTCTTTTTATGATACTGTCATAAAAAGATGACAAGTGTGGGATGTTACCGTGTCCGTTGTCTCTAGGGGGAGTCATGATAGAACAGACTGGCTTTTTGATTTGTAGTCAGTGGAGTGGTTCCATCCTAACCAGGAGAGTTGTGTGTTCCAGGTAACTTGATCTCTGGGGTGCTCTGCATTAAGAGGATTTTTTTCCTGCATTGGGAAGAATAAATATTGACACATTTTTGCTCTGACTCCTTCATATATGCACCCATGTACAGATCATTTTCTTTTCTGAAAATATGTAAGGTTATAATGTAGTGAATTTTACATTACTTTAGTGGCCTTTCCAAATTGAATAGTGTGAGTGTAGATCCTTTTGTTCATTTAATATTATATGTGTATGAAAATATATATATATATATATATTTTTTTTTTTTTTTACTAATTTAAGTCTTAATAGCTAATCCAACCTGCACAATTTGGAATTACTTTATTGACGATTTCTTGAAGCTCCTTCAGTAGTAGTTTGTTGCAGATAATGTGCTGTGGAGTCCTAATAGTCTAAAAGGGGTTCATCTTTCCAGAAATACTTCAAAAATTTACTCTTACTCATAGAATAAGATTAAATGACTTAACTTGAAATTCTATTGATTGTAAATATATTTGTTGCTTGATTTCTTTTTTTTTTTTTTTAATGGGTGTGTGTTTTTCCCAGAAGGTATTCATATCCACCTGGAACTCTGACATGCTTGCTTTCTTTTTGTTGGTCAGATGTCACCGATTCATGCTTAATAAAAATGGCAACCACTCCCTGCCTTCTCTATTCAATTTAATTGCTTTTTCTCTGTAGAGCTGTTCACCAACTGACAAGTTTAACTTCTCTGTCTTCTAGAATAAGGTTCCTTGGGGTCATCAACATCACTTGAGGGGCAGTTTTAAAGTATTACGTGACTGAGCTCCGACCCACACCTACTGAAATTCTAATTTTAGCCCCAAATTCCTGTTTGTGGGGAAAATTCCTGGGATCACAAACATTTCACTGAGAACCTCAAGAAGGTGTCTCCCCTTATTTTATTTTATTATCAAATCCACCTATTTCTTGGTTTTTTTAAGCCAGAAATTGCTAACTTGTAATTCCATGCAGTGATACAACCTGTCTTCGTAACGTAGTATTTTATCCCTGTTCAGTATGATAGCCTTATATATACAGAGGAACTAAGACTTGGATCCTGTTTTACAAATGAATGAACTGAAATTCACATAGATTTCTATCAGTGTCAGAACTAGTATTTGAAACCTAATATGATTCTTTTCTACCACTTCATGATTTCCTTCAAGGCCAAGCAACTTGTGAATGGAATCATTCTTTTACACCTAATAGATATTCTTCAAATGTTTGATTTTAGTGAGGTATCAGTGGAGAAAGTCACTGGAGTGCTTATCAGGTAATGATCCTTGAGAAGCATATGTCACTCACTCAGTAACTGAAGACTTCAGTTACACTGCAGATAAATCCATTACTAACTTCTCAGGAACCAAAAAGAGATACTTTAATGATCATCTAAGTAACTTAGTATAGTTAGGTAAGGGAGAGAACATAATTTCTCTTTAAAAATTTTTTATTTAAAAATACAAAATATTTAAAATATAAAATTTATATTTAAAACGAAATGCAACAATCTACTATGTTTTTTTTAGAACTAAATAACACATGAGGGAAAGAGGATGTGAGGTCAACAGAGTTGTTAATTTTGTCACAGACTTGCTGTTTTGTGGGGCTTAAGAGATAACTTTGTTTATAAGCACAGAATTCTCTGCTCCGAAGTGGTTAGCTCAATATTAAGATGAGCTTGAAAGAACTGACCCAGACCAGAATTTCTACTTTAGCAGTCATGAATATCAGCTAAGGATCTTGTTAAGAATCAGAGCCTTCCTATGAAAAGGATTCTCACATTCAGTGGGCTTGAGGTGGAAACAGTCATCTGAGTTTTATGTGTGCATCCCAGAAGATTCTGAAACAAGCCTCAGAGGTCACTAAGAAACTAGACACAATACCACCACCACTCTTAGATGATGAAAGCATCACACAAGGCTTCCTTTTCCCTATCTTGTTCCTCAGTTCTTTTCAACTGCACTGCCTCTTCTATATTAATTCTTAAAGGTAAGGATATTCTTAAAGGTAAATTATGTTTAATTCTTAAACATAATTCTATGTTAATTCTTAACAGTCATATTTTTAGCAGTGGTACTTGCACAAAATCCTAAGGGTGGAAAAAAAAAAAAATCCTAAGGGTGGGAAAATTAATTTCCGATGTCAGTTCTTAACGTCTCTATTACTGATTTTAACTGAGAAAATGTGACCGTATAAATTGCAGGACCAAATGGCAGTGGTTTTACACGACAGTTTAAAATGGGGAGAGATGAATTATTTGCTCTTCTGTGTTCTTACTGTACTTTCCCATAATATTTAAATTGTTGATATTTTATCTTTACCTCACCACCACTTATAGGTATAATAGAGTAGTCAAATAATGTTGCACATACATGAGTGGATAGAGAAACGTGAACATTTAAGATCACTAAATGGAAATATATTGGGGGCATGTAGGCATACTTTCCTAATTTTTTAGAAAGAACTCTTGGTTGTTTATATTCTTTAAATCACCTGATATTTGATAGTCATATTTTCTTTCAGTTAGATGACAATAGATGGTGTCAAAGAAATAGTAGAGGTCACTTTTTTTTTAATTGGAGTGTAATTGCTTCACAATGTTGTGTTAGTTTCTGCTGTACAACAAAGTGAATCAACTGTGTATACATATACACACTCCTCCTTGGATCTCCATTCCACCCATCTGGGTTGTCACAGAGCACCAAACTGAGCTCCTGTGCTATACAGCGGCTTCCTACTAGCTGTTTTACGCATGATAGTGTATATATGTCAATCGTATTCTCCCAGTTGATCCCACTGTCCCCACCCATGTCTACATGTCCCTTCCATATGTCTACATCTCTATACCTGGCCTGCAAATAGGAACAAAATTGGGTCATTGGTAGAGATGTATAGTAGGGTCACTTTTTAAGAAATGTAAGTGCTTACACTTTAGAACATAAAATGATAGCATTTAAAGAGCTTTTTAATTGTAAAAATGCGGCTGTCAGAGCTATGTAGCTCTAGTAGTAATGATGAAAAAGCTTTATTTTCATTATACTGGGTGCAGCATTTTTAAATTTCAGAACAGTGATGCTTCACATTAAAAAAAGTATCCTTTTAAAAAAAAAAAAAGCATTTTCCAGTAAACTTGTCTAGCAATATGGCTTAAATCCATTTCAATACATACATTTGACAGCTTTGCTTTGAACCTAGATTAGCATCTGTGCTAATAAGGGCAATGCCTTTAAGAAAACTTACATTCTAAGAGGTTAGAGTTCTCAGATTATAGATTGATGTTGGTAAGAAGTTTTTATTTTCATATTGTGCCCAAATTATAAGAAAATGTTTCTTTTCAACAACAGTCTGAAACACTTAGTGTGACCAATCTGATGTGATCCAATTTTTATGTATGCATGAAAATCTCGTTTACTTAGAAAAGTTGTCAGTTACCCCCTTCTAATAATTCAAAAATATTAGTGTTTCCCTCTTCATTATTGAGTCTCAAGATATAATTAGCTTGTTAAACAAAGCAGTGGTTCTTTACACTGGGTGCATATTAAAATCATCAGGGAGAATTAAAGATGGCATCATTCAGTACTTCTTTCATCAAAGATCTTGATTGAATTGTAGTCCTCCCCGCCCCACTTCCAAGATTCTAATATAAACCTGGGATAATGTTATTACTTTAGTTCATTGATTTTCAAATAGCTTTTGGTTTAGTGTTAGAGAGCAGAGAAACCCCTACCTTATTTAATCTTTCCTTCCACAAAAAGTTCAATGGCAGAAAGTCAGCTGTCTTATATTTTTAAAAAACAATTCTGCTCCCTTCCTAATCTTATCTTGCTTAGAGCGACTGTTGCTTGTACCTTAGCTTGTTTTTGTTTTACATAAACAAGTTGCCAAGGAAAGTATCTTTTTGTTAATTAAAATTTTGGGTAATAGTTGGGGGGGGGGGGGGTGGTAGTATTCCCATGAGTGCTTAATTTTTTTCTCTGTGTGAAACTGCCCTAAGAGACCCTTAACTATTTATAATGCCTGGGAGTTTTAATTAGCTGTAGATGAAAGAGGACAGGGCATTTAGTAGGCAGGTCAAGAAAACTCAATTGATTGTCAAATAGATATACTTGACCAGTATACTCTTTTGTCCCTGAAATGGAAAATTTTTGTTTTTAACTCTTAAAAAGTTAGCCATAATGAAAAGTTTTCCAAGCCAAAACTAGTTACTTGCTATTTGTATTTTAAAATGCCTGGTATTGATATTATGAAATGCTGACATTTTTGTGATCTCTTCAGACTGTGAGACTGGTTTCAAACTTTTTAACTTGATGCATTATGAATTTAAACAGTGATTGTTCTGGGTGTAATTTTATGTAGTCAGTTCTGTGGATAGTACTTTATTGAAAAACGCCCTGTATTTTTGAACTGGTTAATATGTGTGTGGTTATGTATTTCTCTGCCTCTTATACTTTTGGAATGCAGGTATTCGTGAGTCATTCATTTGTGTTTTTGCTTATAATTTCCTCTTTTATGTTATCTGTGTATTTTCTAGTGATTCGCCTTTACCAGTCTCCTCCCGAGTCTGCTTTGTTAAGTTCCATGATCCGGACTCAGCAGTTGTGGCACAGCATCTGACAAACACTGTATTCGTTGACAGAGCTTTGATAGTCGTACCATATGCAGAAGGTTTGTGCTTTGTTTAACTACCTATGTGGGCATCCTATGATGACCATCTACCTCAGTGTAGTTTTAGAGTGAGCATTAGTAGCATGTTAAAAAATCTAAGCTATTAACGTTTTGAAACCCTTGTTATACTGTGGTCCATATTTTTTACATGAAGGCTTTCTAACTTAAAATTCAAAATCTGATTTGTTTTTATAAGATATTTAACCTTTTGCATTACTTTAAAACAATTTTAAGTTCATTAAAACCACTTCCCCAATTTCCTTCAGATACATCTACTTATTTAATTTAATATTGTTTTATATAAAAGTCCTGAAGGTGAACGGTTCACTTCATGAACATTTATACAGAAACCTTCAAATAAATGCATGATGATGTTTCTATTTTGAATAAATGTGACCAGGTTGGTTTTATTTCCATAGTGATTCCTCTTAGTGATTCTTCTTACCAATAACTTTTAAAAATATATCCCACATTGAATTTCAGTATACCAAGGGTCGCAATGGTTTGATTTTTATGAAGTTCAATATTTCCTATAGCTTAGGTGCCAAATGGGCACTGGGTGTTTTGTTTTATGCCAGATTTTCTTGTTCATTCTTGCTATATTTTCTAGAATATCTCTAAATAATAAATTCTTCTCTCTGTTATTTGTGTGTGTGATTTTTGTAGTGGAGAAGGCAAATGCAAAACTCTTCCAGATGACTGAAAAACAGTGGGTCCTCTGCAGCTACAGGGGATTCTAGACATTAACTAAAGGCCAGCAAGCACTCAAGTCCCCCAAGTGTTTTCCTGGTGTAACCATTTGTTAACTACATTTTCTCTCTTTTTACATTTTAGGCTGTTAAAGTAATTTGGCAGAAAAATAATGAGCAGGGTTTTTGGATCTTAAAAAGCCACTGTGACAAGACAACACTATTTTTATTCCACTTTGTGAAATTTTCTAAGACATACTTTATACTTAGCTTGTTCCCAGTGTACTGCTACTTTATTTGCTTTTTGGTAACTATAAATTTAGTGAAAAAAATCACTGAAATATGTTAAAGTTACTGGATTTTATTAACATATGCTGACCAGGGTATAAATGCTTTCCCCTTTCCTTGGTGAACTGGTCAGTGGAAGCAGAATCTAGATACTGTTAATTTTAGTTGCTATCTTTGAATACTGATGTGAACATTTAAACCATTCCTTGTAAAAATTGTGAAATGTCTAGTCCTTAAAACTTAGAAAAATTTCCTCTGTGGTTTTCTAAAGAAATTAAATTGCATTCATGGATAAACTAAAGCATGCTATATTACAGTAAATCTGTCTCCATGCTATTAAAGTGTATGAGCCCAGTTTTAAGGTTTTAAAGTGTGTGTATATATATATATATATATATATGTAGTGATGAACTTGTGAGTGTGTTTTGATTAAGCATTTTCTGTCAGTGTGCCTGTTGTAGGATGACTTACCATCAAGAGAAAATTTACAGAATTCAAATGTAGGATAAGTAAATGTAGAACATAGCTTTTGGAACAAGGGTCAAATCATGTGAGTAATTTGCCAAACACTAGTTAGCCTTATAATTTTAAAAATTCTTTTTGGCCAAATATTATGTCATAGTTCCCAAGCCCTGAACATAATACAGTATATCATATAACAAGATTTCATAAATATTTTTAGACCATAGTAATTTTTTTGGATTTGTTTTGAAACAGATATTTAGGGAGTACATTATTAGAATTACAGAACTATTTAGTTACAGAATCTATTAGTATATTACTGGTAATTACTGGTATGGTATGCTGTATTAATGTTGCCTCCACTAAATAACTGATGTACTCAACCTTTTTGTCACCATTCACCCTGGTTTTAGCTCTTACATTATGCCGTTGCTTCTTGGTCAGTGTTTTAGAACAATAGACACAAAGTCTACGGTAAGGAATAGCGTTTAACCGATAAAACTGAGATAGCTGAATTTGGAAGGAACTCTTAATAATAATGGATTTGGGGACTATTTAGGTTCCTTGGTTAATGTTTGTTTCTTTTGTCTGTTTCTTTTTCTTTCGTTTCTACACATTCATGCAGTATTTCATGGTTCTATCAAAGCAGCAGTAAAAAAAATACTCTTGACGCATGAAAATTAACTGGTGAGGGGCCTCATTGCTATTTTTAAATTGTAGTTTTATTTTTAAATAGTCTTTTTTTAATCAGAGGATCAGATGCATGACTTTTTTTTTAATGGATGCAGATCTTCTATCCGGTGTCTCACAATAAATTCAAGAGGATTTTAGTTTGCCAGAAATGTTGCAAATGCACTAATTTTAGCAAGATGTTGATACTTAATAATATCCTCTTGAGACATAATTTTGCATGCAAAATTATCCCATAATCTTTGTAGGTTTGTTAATAATGATGCATTAATGCCCTATATCTAAATCTTCTCCCTTCTCCCCCCCTCCATAACTCTTGGTATCTAAATTGATGACAGCTCTGACACAAGCAAGATAACAGTGCTGTGTAGTATACATTTGTTTATATTATCGGCACTTCTCAGTTTAGGTGGAAGGAACCATTACCTTTATTTAACAGTGGTTTTTCTTTTTTGTTGTTGTGTTTTACAGTTCTTTTCCCTGGTTCAGCCTGAACTATATACCAGGCCCTGCTGAAAATACCACCCAACAGTTTTCTTCTGCAGCTTATCCAGTTTCTCTTAAGTGCCCTGTACATATTGTATGTTTTATGATGAGATGCAGTTTCTTAATATGTATTACAGAAATACTACTGGTATTTGCAAATATGTAGTTTAATTGTATTATTGAACTCTCATTTTGGGGGCTTGGGCACATTAACAGATTAATCCATCTGTTATAGGGCTTTTGCTGTTGGATAGAATTTAAATTGTCTACATAAATATTTGTCTCAGGACCCTTAGATTTTATCTGAATACACAGATTAGGCTTTAAAAACAGACATACATGTTGTTTTTGGCTTTAGGAGTTTGGCTAAGTTAGCTTTTGAACTGACACTATATAGCAGCATTTTTTGGTATGGTTAGCATGGCACATATTGGAACATAAAGCATTTTACTGTACAGGTAAGGAATGTGCCATGTTTTACTTATTCTCTCTCTCTTTCCCTCTCACTCACTCCCACACACATCCTGTGTGTATTCAGAGACCTTCAGAAGCATTCATATTCATTTTCATGAGTCAGCAAAAGCCCTACTCTTGATTCAACAGAATATTTCCTTTACATACTTTTTTCTCTTAATTTTTACAAAATTGTATGGTAGGTGTAAAAGAAAATCATAGTAACTGTACCATATTATTAACCCCTAAATCAAACTTTTTTTGTCTTGTGTATCTTGATTTTTCTGTGTGCTTTATAGTGAAGCAGCCGACACGAGTCGTTGTTCATAAAACAGCTTTTGAAAGTTGAGAGCACACCCCTGGAGAACCGACTGTGCTTGCTTACGTTTGGTTCATGACTTAAAAATCGAGTACAGGTGATGAAATCTTGGCAGTGTTAACAAAAAAGTAGTGTGTATTGTGCTATTTTTTTTTTACTCTAGAAACTTAACCATTTGTAGAGAAAAAGGAAACAAATTTTCACACATTGAAGTTTCATTCTGACATAAAATTAATGATAAATAATCATAGAAATCAAGCTTTATATTTTAGCGAACATAAGTACTTTCAACAAACTCAGGTGGTGTATCAGGGAGACATTTTCTGGGTGTTTTTGTGTGTTTTCTGTCTTGCAGAAGAGTGTGTTCTAATGCGTGGGTGTTTCTCTGCAGGAGTTATTCCTGATGAGACTAAGGCTTTGTCTCTGTTGGCACCAGCTAATGCAGTGGCAGGTCTTCTGCCTGGTGGTGGACTCCTGCCTACTCCTAACCCACTTACCCAGGTATTAGTTCTATTGAATTCTTAAAGCATGGAAAGGAACACAGAATGGTGGATAAATCTAAATGTATTTGTGCCTTTTTTGAGTCCTGTGTGATTGCACTTCACAGACTATTGTCACGTGGTCAGAGTATTGTAAAATGCGATTGTAATCATCAGTATTAAAGTGGTAGTTTACATTTTAAGGACATTCTCAAAAATACTATGTGTCTTATCATTTTGTCACTGACTCTCAAAATAGCCCATAAGTCATGAAGCATATTTCTATTGCAGATGTTTAATATGTTCATTTGAACTGAGAAAATTAAAGTGTGAAGTTAAGACATTTTTTTTTTTTTTCCTTTCCCCATACTCTTTCATCTTTTGCTCTTGGGGTTTACATTAAGTAGATAACGTGAAGATGAATTTGAAGATCAGGGTAATTCATAGATACCTTTGATGTATAAAATTGTATAATAAATAAGCCAATTTTATAATAGTTGATCCTTGAACAATGTGAGTTTGAACTGTTTGCTCCATTTATATGAGGATTTCTTTTTTTAACTACTACATGGCTTTCCTGGTGGCTCGGATGGTAAAGAATTTACCTGCAGTGCAGGAGATCCAGGTTTGATCATTAGGTCAAGAAGATCCCCTGGAGAAAGGAATGGCTATCCACTCCACTCCAGTATTCATGCCTGGAGAATTCCATGGACAGAGGAGTATAGTGGGCTATAGTCCATGAGGTTACAGAGGGTCGGACACAACTGAGCGACTAACGCTTTCACTTTGAATATGTATTATAGTACTATACAACCCAAGATTGGTTGGATCGAAATATGGGCGAGTGGATATGGAGAGCTGACTGAAGTTACAGGTCTGTTTTTGACTACATGAGGAGTCAGCACTCCTAGCCCCCATGTTGCTCAAGGATCAACTATATTAACAGGATTTTAACTCAGTGAAATTATAGTATGTTTGCTACCTGTACTTAATAAGTAGTAATGAAACTAGGAGAACTTTAAGCACAGTGCTTGTGAAGAGGCTCAAACTGCCCTGCACAGTTGTAAGATTTTGCATTGTTTGTGTGCATTAAATTGACTAATTATGAGGAATTCCTGGTGGCTCACAAAGTAGAGAATCCTCCTACAACGCAGGAGACCTGGGTTCGATCCCTGAGTTGGGATGATCCCCTGGAGAAGGGAATGTCTACCCACTGCACTATTGTCTGGAGAATCCCGTGGACAGAGGAGCCTGGCGGGTTACAGTCCATGGGGTTGCAAAGAGTCAGACACAACTAAGAGACTAAGAACATACAACAGGAAATTACTAGGGAACTCTTAATGAATATATGTATCTCGGGTGTAGAAAGAGCTACTACTGCTGTGGCTAAGAAATGTAAGTATGAGTTGCTAAGTCATGTCAGATCCTTTGTGACCTCATGGACTGTAATCCACCAGGCTCCTCTGTCCATGGGATTCTCTAAGGCAGGAATACTGGAGTGGGTTGCCAATTTCCTTCTCCAGGGGATCTTCCCACCCCAGGGATGGAACCCTGGTCTCCCACATTGCAGGCAGATTCTTTACCATGTGAGCCACCAGGGAAGCCCTAAGGAATAAACTTAAGATACACTTAGTTGAGGGGAGGAGATTCCACAGCTTACAGACTTCAACTAGTAATCATCTGACCCTTTAGAGGAAAAAAAACCTTCACATACTCTGCCAACCTGACAGTATAAGACATAGAAACAAAATTTTAAATAAATACAATTTGAAATTTCACAGATTGGCGCCGTTCCATTGGCTGCTTTGGGAGCTCCTACCCTTGATCCTGCCCTTGCTGCACTTGGGCTTCCTGGAGCAAACTTGAACTCACAGGTAATTTAATATCCTTGAACGCTGAGCTCGTTTTTGTAATTCAAGAATTTGCTTCATTAGATTTTAGTTTGCATTTCAACAGCAGGAGATAACCAACTATTACATTATAGTGATTTTTTTCTTACGTAAACTTCTTAATGAGAGATTTAAAAGGTCACTGCATTAGCCCCTTGCCTGTCAAAGAATTTCTCATTTTAGGATGTTCAAAGTAAAGACCAGTTTCATAGGAAGCCACTACCACATCAATGTTGCAAAGTCAGAATACAAGTCATGAAAAGATAGGAATGTGTTCATAATTTGTTCTCTTGTCATTTACTCACTTGGAAATTTTTGTTTTCCCTCATTGCAATTTAGATAAAACTTTTCTGAAGTTCTTTATGAAACTTTTTGATTATTATACTGACTGAGCACTTTGATTTTTGTTTTACATGTTTCCTTAAAATGTTACTTATCCTCAGGAAATCTTTAAATAAGCAGGAGCTAGTCTATAAAATCTGGACTGTTCAGCTTCATCATGTTTATATTTAACTTGATAAAGCAGCTCTGGATATCCAGTACTGTAGTCACTATTGTCATCTGTTTATTTTTTTGCAGCTAGAAAATTTACTGTGACGTATTTGGCTGGCATTATATTTCTGTTGGTCATTGTGCTTGGGATATGTTAGCTTCTATAGGTTTGACAAACTGTTCTAGGTCATTTCAACATATTTTTAAAAATTAAAATAGTAATCATTTATTATTCTGTGTTCTCATTTTTAATATTTTTATTTTCCAGTCTCTTGCTGCAGATCAGTTGCTGAAACTTATGAGTACTGTTGATCCCAAGTAAGAACTTTTTTCCTTTTGTTTCCATTGATGATAGAAATATGTCAGTGTCTACAGATAGCAGTTATTTTTTGATACCTAAAAGAAATTTATCTCAAGGCATGCAATCAGTTCATTTCAGTCACTCAGTCATGTCCAACTGTTTGCGACCCCATAAATCGCAGCATGCCGGGCCTCCCTGTCCATCACCAACTCCCAGAGTTCACTCAAACTCATATCCATCGAGTTGGTGATGCCATCCAGCCATCTCATCCTCTGTCATCCCCTTCTCCTGCCCTCAATCCCTGCCAGCATCAGGGTCTTTTCCAATGAGTCAACTCTTCACATGAGGTGGCCAAAGTATTGCAATTTCAGCTTCAGCATCAGTCCTTCCAATGAATATCCAGGACTGATCACCTTTAGGATGGACTGGTTGGATCTCCTTGCAGTCCAAGGGACTCTGAAGAGTCTGCTCCAATACCACAGTTCAAAGGCATCAATTCTTCAGCGCTCAGCTTTCTTTGTAGTCCGACTCTCACATCCATACATGACCACTGGCATCCAATACATAATCCTATTTTCTAGAAAGAAAAATCAAGAAGTAAACCCATCTATAAAGGGTTTTGTTTTGGTGTAATTTTTAATCTTTGAAGATCATTGTCCATAGCTTAAACCACAGTGACCAAAACCATCTACGAGAAAAATGCTGCAAGGCAAAATGGTTGTCTGAGGAGGCCTTACAAATAGCTGAGAAGAGAAGTGAAAGTCAAAGGAGAAAAGGAAATATAGTGCAGAATTCCAAAGATTACTTAGAAGACAAGAAAGTCTTCCTAAGTGAACAGTGCAAAGAAATAAGAGGAGAACAATACAATGGGAAAGACTAGAGATCTCTTCAGGAAAGTTGGAGATACTAAGAGATTATTTCATGCAAAGATCGGCACAATAAAGGACAGAAAAGACAAAGACATAACAGAAGCAAAAGATACTAAAAAGAGGTGGCAGAAATGCACAGGTGAACTGTACAGTAAAGGTCTTAAGGACACAAAAATGATGATGTGATCACTTACCTAGTGTCCCATATCCTGGAATGTGAAGTCAAGTGGGCTTTAGGAAGCATTACTGTGAACAAAGCTAGTGGATGTGATGGATTCCAGCTGTTATTTCAAATCCTAAAACATGATGCTATTAAAGTACTGCACTCAATATGCCATCAAATTTGGAAAACTCATCAGTGGCCACGGGACTGGAAGTGGTCGGTTTTCATTCCAGTCCTAAAGAAGATGAGTGCCAAAGAGTGTTCACCTACTGTACAGTTGAGCTTGCTCCACATGCTAGCAAGGTAATGCTCACAATCCTTTAAACCAGTCTTCGACAGTACATGAACCAAGAGCTTCCAGATGTACAACCTGATTTAGAAAAGGCAGAGGAACCAGAGATCAAATAGCCAACATCCATTGGATCATAAAAAAGGCAAGGGAATTCCAGAAAAATATCTGTTTCATTGACTACATGAAAGCCTTTGACTGTGGATCACAACAAACTAGAAAATTCTTCAAGAAATGGGAATGCCAGATCACCTTACCTGCCCCCTGAGAAACTTACACAGGTCAAGAACCAGATCATGGAGCAACGGACTGGTTCAAAATTTGGAAAGGGGGAAGTCAAAGCTGTATATTGTCAGCGTTTATTTAACTTATACGCAGAGTAAGTACATCATGAGAAATGTTGGGCTGGATGAAACACAAGCTGGAATCAAGATTGCCTTTCTGCTGCAAGCCAAGCTGTTTCTCAGACTTATATCATGAATATCATCCTAAGGATTGTCTCAGGATGACGAATAGAGAGCTAAATATTGTCTTTAGTTGGTTCATTTAAAAAATTATATTGACTACCTCCTATAAGCTTGCTTGGTACCTTCATGGCATTTATACTCAGGAAGGGTCACATTATTTAACTACAGTGAAGCATGTGTATCCACCTCGAGGAGGTACAGAGATGCTGTGGGAATGTTGTGACAAGGAGAAGAACTTGGCTTGAAGATCAGAGAAGCCTGGGAGATGAATGAGAGAAAGACAGAAGTGAGGGAAGCACTAGCCCATAGCAAGAGTAACATACATCACCTACTAAAAGTCACTGTCTTTTGGTGCTTTGAAAAGTTTTATTCATGCTGCCATTTATATTTCCTAGTTGACATATCACAGATTCTTGAGATGTTTTCATGAGTCATTTCTTAGTGTGTTAAGTGAAAGTCACTCAGTCGTGTTCGACTCTTTGCAACCCCATGGACTATACAGTTCATGAAATTGTCCAGGCCAGAATAGTGGAGTGTGCAGCCATTCCCTTCTACAGGGGATCTTCCCAACCCAGGGGTCGAACCCAGGGCTCCCGCATTGTAGGCGGATTCTTCACCAGCTGAGCCACAAGAGAAGCACCTTAGTGTGTTAAATCTGAGCTAAATTCATTTTCCTTTTTTTTAATTCTTTTTATTTTAATTGTAGGCTAATTACTTTACAGCATTGTAGTGGTTTTTGCCATACATTGACATGAAACAGCCATGTGTGTACATGTGTTCCCCATCCTGAACTCCCCTCCCACCTCCCTCCCCATCCCATCTCAGGGTCATCCCAGTGCACCAGCCCTGAGCACCCTGTCTAATGCATCGAACCTGGACTGGCAGTCTGTTTCACATATGATAATATACAGGTTTCAGTGCTATTCTCTCAAATCATCCCACCCTCGCCTTCTCCCACAGAGTCCAAAAGACTGTTCTATACATCTGTGTCTTTTTTAACTGGGTGAAAGTCACTGTCAGTAAGTAGGAGAGCATGTGGGGGAGGCAGAACAGAATCATTTGATTATAGTAGTTACTGGCATTTTTTTCTGAAAATGACCAGGTGAAATCCAAGCATGTATCTACCATGAAGCTTATTAAGTAAAATATGACTAATAGAGTTAAAAAATAAAAAATCTCCCCGTAGTCATTCTTGTTTACATTTTACACTGCCCACAAATAACCACCATCCTCAACTCGGTGTCTATAGTTTTTTGTCATTTTCATAAACCCTTAAGGCTAAAGACTAAACCCTTTAGTCTTTGCAGTCAGGAATTTCATAAGTAACTTTGATATGTCATTGGCTTCTGCCTCAGTTTGTCATCTGTAAGCTTAAAAAGTAATTCTCTTCCCCAACAAAATTAGGATGAAGTAAAGTTTTATAAATCACGTGAAGGAACGTAGCATTATTATATTCTCATTTACTAACAATTCTTAGAAAGTATATGGAAAGTTCATGGGTGTTCAGCAAAATTAGTTTTTTATTTGACATATCTGCGTCTTTTAAAATGCCAAGTTCCATTTTGCATAGTGCCATTTTACTATATTATGATTTTGTCAAAGTTATCATGGAGTCTTCTCACTGTTTTTCAAGGAGTATCTTAGTAAAATGATGATGGGAAATGTGTATTTAATTGGATATATAAATATGTTTATAAATATGTTTTTAAATATGTCAAATGCAATTCTTGGTTCTATTCCAGATTGAATCATGTCGCTGCTGGTCTTGTTTCACCAAGTCTGAAATCAGATACCTCTAGTAAAGAGATAGAGGAAGCCATGAAGAGAGTACGAGAAGCACAGTCCCTAATTTCTGCTGCTATAGAACCAGGTAAATAGATTTATGCAATTATGTTTGGAAATATGTTGAATAATACTTCAGTCATTTTTTCCCCCGTATTTTGATAAAAGTTCATTTAGGGCAGTGATTCTCATTTCAGAGGGGGATGGGTGATACCGGTAAGTGTTGTCACCCAGGCATATTTGGAAATACCTGGAGAAAACTTAGTTGTCATGCTGATACAAACTGCATCCAGTGGGTAGTTCTGTTCAGTAGCTCAGTCGTGTCCAACTCTTTGCAACCCCATGAAAGCAGCACACCAGGCCTCCCTGTCCATCACCATCTCCCGGAGTTCACTCAAACAACGTCCATCGAGTCAGTGATGCCATCCAGCCATCTCATCCTCTGTTGTCCCCTTCTCTTCCTGCCCCCAATCCCTCCCAGCATCAGAGTCTTTTCCAATGAGTCTACTCTTCACATGAGGTGGCCAAAGTACTGGAGTTTCAGCTTTAGCATCATTCCTTCCAAAGAAATCCCAGGGCTGAGCTCCTTTAGAATGGACTGGTTGGATCTCTTTGCAGTCCAAGGGACTCTGAAGAGTCTTCTCCAACACCACAGTTCAAAAGCATCAATTCTTCAGCACTCAGCCTTCTTCACAGTCCAACTCTCACATCCATACATGGCCACTGGAAAAACCATAGCCTTGACTAGACCAACGGGGCCAGGGATATGCTAAACATCTTACAGTGTTCAAGACAGGCACCTCCCAATTCCTAAAGCAGAGAATTACTCATTCTGAAACATTGGTGCCTAGGATTACCTAATGCTTTGTGTGGTATTTTGGTGGTTTTTAATTTGGGGGGTTTTACTGTTGTTTTTAGTCATTTATGTTTGCCTAAGTTCAGGTATGATCTAAATCAAATACCTTATGATTATATAGTGGAAGTGAGAACTAGATTTAAGGGACTAGATCTGATAGAAAGAGTGCCTGATGAACTATGAATGGAGGTTTGTGACACTGTACAGGACACAGGAATCAAGACCATCCCCAAGAAAAAAAATGCAAAAAAGCAAAATGGCTGTCTGAGGAGGCCTTACAAATGGCTGTGAAAAGAAGAGAAGTGAAAAGCAAAGGAGAAAAGGAAAGATAAACCCATTTGAATGCAGAGTTCCAAAGAATAGCAAGGAGAGATAAGAAGGGCTTCCTCAGCAATCAATGCAAAGAAATAGAGGGAAACAATATAATAGGGAAGACTAGAGACCTCTTCAAGAAAATTATATCAAGGGAATATATTTCATGCAAAGATGGGCTCAATAAAAGATAGAAATGGTATGGACCTAACAGAAACAGAAGATATTAAGAAGAGGTGGCAAGAATACACAGAAGAACTATACAAAAAAGATCTTCATGGCCCAGATAATCACAATGGTGTGATCACTCACCTAGAGCCAGACATCCTGGAATGTGAAACAAGTGGGCCTTAGGAAGAATCTCTACAAACAAAACTCGTGGAGGTGATGGAATTCCAGTTGAGCTTTTTCAAATCCTGAAAGATGATGCTGTGAAAGTGCTGCACTCAATATGTCAGCAAATTTGGAAAACTCAACAGTGACCACAGGACTGGAAAAGGTCAGTTTTCATTCCAATCCCAAAGAAAGGCAATGCCAAAGAACGCTCAAACTACCGCACAATTGCACTCATCTCACATGCTAGTAAAGTAATGCTGAACATTCTCCAAGCCAAGCTTCGACAATATGTGAACTGTGAGCGTCCAGATGTTCAAGCTGGTTTTAGAAAAGGCAGAGGAACCAGAGATCAAATTGCCAACATCCACTGGATCATCAAAAAAGCAGAGTTCCAGAAAAACATCTATTTCTGCTTTATTGACTATGCCAAAGCCTTTGACTGTGTGGATCACAATAAACTGTGGAAAATTCTGAAAAAGATGGGAATACCAGACCACCTGACCTGCCTCCTGAGAAATCTGTATGCAGCTCAGGAAGCAACAGTTAGAACTGGACATGGAACAACAGACTGGTTCCAGATAGGAAGAGG
>NW_011494843.1:2576102-2596036 GCF_000754665.1 Bison bison bison | reverse complement strand
ATGAAGGCTGTATATTGTTACCCTGCTTATTTAACTTCTATGCAGAGTACATCATGAGAAACGCTGGGCTGGAGGAAGCACAAGCTGGAATCAAGATTGCCGGGAGAAATATCAATAATCTCAGATATGCAGATGACACCACCATTATGGCAGAAAGTGAAGAAGAACTAAAGTGGCTCTTGATGAAAGTGAAAGAGGAGAGAGAAAAAGTTGGCTTAAAGCTCAACATTCAGAAAACTAAGATCATGGCATCTGGTCCCATGACTTCATGGCAAATAGATGGGGAAACTGGCTGACTTTATTTTTCTGGGCTCCAAAATCACTGTAGACGGTGATTGCAGCCATGAAATTAAAAGATGCTTATTCCTTGGAAGGGAAGTTATGACCAACCTAGACAGCATATTAAAAAGCAGAGACATTACTTTGGCAACAAAGGTCCGTCTAGTCAAGGCTGTGATTTTTCCAGTGGTCATGTATGGGTGTGAGAGTTGGACTATAAAGAAAGCTGAACTCTGAAGAATTGATGCTTTTGAACTGTAGTGTTGCAGAAGACTCTTGAGAGTCCCTTGGACTGCAAGAAGATCCAACCAGTCCATCCTAAAGGAGATCAGTCCTGGATGTTCATTGGAAGGACTGATGTTGAAGCTGAAACTCCAATACTTTGGCCACCTTATGAGAAGAGTTGACTCATTTGAAAAGACCCTGATGTTGGGAAAGATTGAAGGCAGGAGGAGAATGGGACGACAGATGAAATGGTTAGATGGCATCACTGGCTCAGTGGATATGAGTTTGGGTGAACTCCGGGAGTTGGTGATGGACAGTGGGGCTTGGCGTGCTACAGTTCATGGGGTTGCAAAAATCAGACAGGACTGAGCAACTGAACTGAACTGAAGTGAAGTTGGGATTGCCTGATCTATAGTCTTTATTTGACCAAGAAAGCCTAATAAAGTTTCTTCTATTTACACCATTTGTTTAAAGAAAAGTAAATGTATTATTCTTTGCAGATTGTCTTTTTGAGATGAGATGAATGGTTGTCCCATTTTCTGCATATATGTATTTGGATTTTTGGTCCTGGTTTTTTTTATTCCATTATGAACGATGCTTTATTCATTTTCTTCATTCCAATTCTTAATGGGGTGGTTTTTATTGTATATGGTATTAGACAAATAATTATAAAGTATAATGGATACATTAATATCAAATCTTTATGTTATCTCATTTAACCAGGTTATTAAATAATTAACCCAGTGTCACATGACAAGCAGTTTATATAGATAACTGGACCTGTATGACTCCAAAACCAGAACACCATTTCTGTTTTCATTGAAAACTCATAACTGAAATGACTGAAAACGACTTACCTCTTTATGAAATTTTTTTTGCTGCACAAATTTTTGTTAATTTGATATTCACAATAAGTTGAATTCTATTAATGAAATGATAGAAATGTAAAAGAGGAACTCATTCTCACTTTGTGCATGCGTGCTAAGTCACCTCAGTCACGTCTGACTCTTGTAACCCTTTGGACTATGGCTCACCAGGCTACTCTGTCCATGGGATTCTCCAGGCAAAGAACAGTGGAGTAGGTTGTCATGCCCTGCTCCAGGGGATCTTCCTGACCCAATGCAGGTCCTGCATTGCAAATAAATTCTTTACTCTTAGTTGCTGAGGCAGGGCCAGCATTCTCACTTTGAATGATAGTCCATATATGAAGAATTGCAATGGCTGTATTTTTCCTTCATTCGGTCCTTAGTTAAAGTAATTTATGTGTTGTTTTAAACTACTAAATGGTAACAGATCATTCTTGCTCTGCTCTGTAAACTTACACAGTGTTGAAAATGAATGCAAAAGTGGAACAAAGATTAAAAAGAGAGCTGGTTTAGTTTCTATCCCAGAAGTATAGAAATGAGTGATTGAATGAGACATATCTAGGAAAGGAGCATAGAGTTAAGTGATGACTAAAAAGGAACATTTTGCTGATTCAAGAATTTTAAATGTTTATCTTTGTTTTTATTATAAATATAAACATTTTACACTTAGGTACAGTTTGGGGAGGTGTTATTAATCCATGAGCATGTACAGAGTAGAGTTTTAATCTGGGTATATTTTAGCTCCGTTTGGAGAAAGAGAACCTAAGGCATGCAAACAGGAGTTACGGTTTAGAAACCTCTGAAGAGTAAAGAATGAGAAAGGTGATTATTTTCATAGGTTTTATGGATGACACTTCATAGCTTCAGAAACCTTTAGCTACCTGAATTTAAGGATCATACAGTAAACCTGAACATTAGTGTAATAAACTCTTACAGCAGCTCCTAAATGGAAATAATCTTTTTGCTTAATGATTTCTAAATCCAGATTCCTTTTCATTTAAATCCAGATAAGAAAGAAGAAAAACGAAGACACTCAAGGTCAAGATCACGTTCTAGGAGGAGGAGGACTCCCTCATCTTCTAGGCACAGGTAATTAGATTGATTGCTGTTTGGTAGTAAGTTCTTCCTTAGACAAAGATTATTTCCCTATGTCACATCTTCTGTTACCCTAACTAGCTCATGGTTACAGTGGTTTTGATAACTACTGCTATTTGCAGAGTAGGTGAATTACTGTTCACAGGTATATAAATAGAGAAAAGATGGTAGATACTTTAAATCCCCCCTAGAAATCTAGGGATAGGAAGAAGCCACTGGAATTCGAGCACTGAAATGAATTAGTACTCTGGAAAGGACACTGACCTTGAAACTTTTGACTTGAATTCTAGTTCTGACATTTCACTAGACTCCTGACTTGGAACATGGAGGGTTGTTATGCAACCTTAGCTTACCCATCTAAAGCTTGAATATTTGCAGATGACATGTTTTGAGATTGCTCTTTGTATTACTGGATAAACTACATGATGGTAACTATTATTCTTTATCCTACCCAGAGTAGGACTCTGTAGGGTAAAAGGACCAGTGTATTCTCTTTCTCACATGACATACTTGTGTAGATTTGTAAGGATCTATCTAGACCAATGACTCTCAAACTTGCTGATATTAGGACCTCTATACTCATAAAAAATATAAGAACTCCAATGAGCTTTTGTTTTTGTGGTTTATAACGTCATTGTTGGCCATAGTAAAATTTGAAACCATCATTTGAAATAATAATGAATATTGAAACCCATTCATATTAACTTAGCTTTGAAACAAAGCTTTTCCCCCCAAAATTAAAAGAATGGCTTTATTTACATCTTAACATCTTTGCAAATTTCTTTAACATTTAGCTTAATAGAAGATGTATAGGATTCTGCATTCAGCTTATTGTAGTATATTTTGGTTATATTAACCAAATATTAATATAGAATATCTGACTTTACACAAATGCATCGTGAGAAGAGGGAAAAGTAATTTTACAGTCTTTTTGGGTAATTGGGAGTAGTATTCTTTGATACAATACCAAAACTTGTAAAATCTGTTGATCTTTATTATACTTTGAGTGAATCTTTTCACCAGGCATCCTTTTGTACAGTTATGCATTAATGGTTTGGAAAATGATTGATTGATTGCTTTATGCAAGTTTTCAAATGTTGATACTTTTTTACACAATATCAAAAGATGACTTGGTAATACCACCATACATCTTACCAGTAAACCCTTCTAAAATGTTAGGAAGCTGTCAGATTCACAATTGTGGGTTTAAGTTTTCCAAAGTTTAATTTTCTCCTGAAAGCTCAGATTTTATTATTGGCAACAAATTTTTTTCCTTGAAATGATAATTCATTTTTCATGAAAGTATCTACCAGATACCTAAGTCTAAACAACCATGGTTTGTCAGTTCTTTGAAGTAAAGATGTTTCATGGCAAAAGCAACTAGGTAAGCTCACACTCAGTCACACAAGTGTCTTCCTTGACAGTCGCTGAACTTAAAAGTTTCAGAAATGATTTATGCATACTGCCCATTTCATTGCACAGAATGTTGCTGAAGGGACCAGATTTAACATTTCTAGTCAATAATGATACTAGTTTAATAGCACTCAAGGAACTAGATTTAATAAAATGAATAATTTTTACTGGCTCTATTAAAGATGTCATTGGTGAAATTGGCAGGATTTTCACTACAAAATCTTCGCTGCAAATGCCAATGAAAATACAGTAAATAACAGGTTCAGTTGCCACTATCTTGCTTTGTAATAAGGAAATGCTTATGCACCATTGGTACAAATGTTAAAGTGGCAAAGGCAGGTATTACCTACCTTGTTACAATTCTGGGTTTGGGGGTGGGGTTGGGAATTGACCTTACAGCTCCCATAGCATTGTTAAGTCATTTCTTAGACTGTGCCTTAGTCCACTTGACTGCTATAACAGGATACCATAGACTGGATGGCTTATAAACAATAGAAATGTACTTCTCACAGTTCTGGAAGCTGGGAAGTTCAAGATCGGGGTGTCAGAAAATTTGCTGTTTGGTGAGGACCTACTATTTATATTGATAGTTTGCTCTATCCATGTGTCCTCACATAGAAAGATGGATCAGGGGTCGGGTATCTCTTGAGTTCTTTTTATTTTAATAATTTTATTTATTTACTTTTGAGTGTGCTGGGTCTTCATTGCTGTGCAGGCTTTTAGCTAGTTGCGGTGAGTGGGGCTACTCTAGTTATGGTGTGTGGGCTTCTCATTGCAGTGGTTTTTCTTGTTACGGAGCACAAGCTCTAGCACGCCCAGGCTTCAGTAGTCATGGCACATGAGCTCAGTGGTAGTGCTCCAGTCTCTAGAGCACAGGCCCAGTAGTTGTGGCTCATGGGCTTAGTTACTCCGTGGCATGTGCGATATTCATGGACCGGGGATGGAACCCATGTTTCCTGCATTGGCAGGTGGATTCTTTACCACTGAACCACCAGAGAAGCTCCTTCTGAGATGTCTTTCACAAACGCATTCATCCTATTCATGAAAGCTGGGCCTTCATAACCTAATCACCCCAAAGGCTCCTGCCTCAGAACATCATCACACTGGGTATTTGGTTTCCTGTAAGAATTTTGGGAGGACACAAAGTTTCAGTCTGTAGCAGAATGTTACAGGGTGATTCTGTCTGGTGTGTTTGTGTCATCCACCTTCACCCAGCCCATTTCATGCTTAAAAGATTTTGTCTTTCAAAAAACCCAAATCTAGAACATCTGAGGGCTCCACTGAACCTTTAGAAGTTCCCTGTTGCCTTAATGTATGTACAGTGGGGGTTTTTTTTTTCCATACTATAGTGTAAACATAACTTGCAGTGTACTGGGAATCCACAAATTCATTGTGACATACTATTACTGAGATATCCAGTTTATTGCAGTGGTCTGGGAGCAAACTCAGTATCTCTGAGCTGTGCCTATACTTAGAATACTAACTTTCTAGGACAAGTGCTTTCATGGCTTTGTTTAATACTTAGACTTAAAAAGGAGAACTTAACATCTTTTGTATATAGGAGTTACATGCTAAGGCTTTCAAGTATTAATTTTAATTACGACCATGAGAGAAAAGTCCTTTGGAACACTTGTAGTAACACATCATAGCAGAAAGATAGTTATTATAAATTGTAGTATTTTAAGCATCTTGACATATAAAATGACTGTTACTTTCAATATGCTTTTTGCTTATATATAAATAATAATAATGTATAATAATAACTGTTGTTGAACTGCTCAGTTGTATGCAACTTTCTGTGACCCCCATGGATTGTAGCATGCAAGTTTTCCCTGTCCTTCACTATCTCCCAGAGTTTGCTCAGACTCTTGGCCCATTGAGTCTCTGGTGCCATCCAACCATCTCGTCCTCTGTCGGCCCTTTCTCGTCCTGCCCTCAGTCTTTCCCAGCCTCAGGGTCTTTTCTAGTGAGTCAGCTCTTCTCATCAGCTGGCAAAAGTATTGAAGTTACGGCATCAGTCCTTCCAGTGAATATTCTGGGTTGATTTCTTGCAGTCCAAGGGACTCTTAAGAGTCCCTTGTCCAGTACCACAGTTCAAAAGCATTAATTCTTTGGCATTTAACCTTCTTCATGGTTCAACTCTCACATGCATACATGTCTACAGGAAAAACCATAGCTTTGACTATGCGGACCTTTGTCAGTGAAGTGATGTCTCTGCTTTTGAAAATGCTGTCTGAAAAAGTGAAATCGCTCAGTCGTGTCCAACTCTTTGTGACTCCATGAACTGTAGCCTACCAGGCTCCTTCCGTCTATGGGATATTCCAGGCAAGGGTACTGGAATGGGTTGCCATTTCTTTCTCCAGGGGAATCTTCCTGACCCAGGGATCTAACTGGGGTCTCCCACATTGTAGGCAGATGCTTTTACCATCTGAGCTACCAGGGAAGTCAATGGTTTGTCATTGCTTTTCTTCCAAGGAACAAGCGTCCTTCAATTTCATGGCTCCAGTCACTGTCCACGGTGATTTTGGAGCTCAAGAAAATAAAATCTACCACTGTTTCCATATTTTCCCCATCTATTTACCATGAAGTGATGACACCAGATGCCATGATCTTCGTTTTTTTGAATGTTGAGTTTTAAGCCGGCTTTTTCACTCTCCTTTTGCACCTTCATCGAGAGGCTTTTTAGTTTCTCTTCACTTGCTGCTGTTAGGGTGGTATCACCTGCGAATCTGAGGTTGTCGATGCTTCTCCTGGCAATCTTGATTCCAGCTTGTGAGTCATCTAACCTAGCATGAAGTACTCTGCACGTAAGTTAAATAAGCAGGGTGACAGTATACAGCCTTGACATACTACTTACCCAGGTTTCAGCCAGTCTGTTTTTCCATGTCCATTTTTAACTGTTCCTTCTTGACCTACATACAGGTTTCTTGGGAAGCCGGTAAGGTGATCTTATATTCCCATCTCTTTAAGAATTTTCCACAGTTTGTTGTGATCCGTACAGTCATGAGGCTTTAGCGTAGTCAATGAGGCAGAATTAGTAATTTGCTTTTTCTATCATCCTACGGGTGTTGGCCATTTGGTCTCTTGTTCCTCTGCCTTTTCTAAATCCAGCTTGTACATGTGGAATTTCTTGGTTCGTGTACTGTTGAAGCCTGGCTTGAAGGATTGTGAGCATTACCTTGCTAATTTGTGAAATGAGTGCAGTTGTACATTAGTATGAACATTTTTTAACATTGCCCTTCTTTGGGATTGGAATAAAAACTGACCTTTTCCAGTCCTGTGACCAACCATTGCTGAGTTATCCAAATTTGATGGCATATTGAGTGTGGCACTTTAACAGCAGTATCTTTTATGATCTGAAATATCTCAGCTGGGATTCCATCACCTCCACTAGCTTTGTCATATAAAATATATGGTAATCTCTATGTTTCTCTAATTTTTAAAAGCTTATATGAACTGAATGTTGAAGTGACTGCAGTGCAATACTGTTGAAAAACAACTGTTTCAGGACCTTATAGTAAACTGATAGATGTAATACTTCTGCTTATTAGATTTTTAAAATCTTATATTATTAATCACTTCATTTAGAAGGAAACGTGAATGCATTTATAATTTTTACAGCCATTTTTTAATACATTAGAGGTAAATGTGTTACATGGTTTTGCTAAAATGATTAAGTTTAATTTTTTTTAAAGCCAAATTTCTCAAAAGATGAACACTTGCTAATTCAAATAGCATCGATTTTGGTTTTCCGTAATGTTTTTTTTTAATTCTTCATAAGAAAGTGATGGTTACGATATTCTAGAGGGTCAGTGTTTCATTCAAAATACGTTAGTACTACCTTTCATTACACAGTATAGTAGTTGTTGCTCAAGGGTACAGTTGGTGAATAAGGTAGACATATATACCCCTATCCTTATGGAGCTTGAAGAAAGGTAGGTAAGCATTATGTGAAAATTTCCTGGGATATAGACATGTTATTGAGAGGGATTGTTTAGTTTCAAATATGGTCAAAAATAAGTGATGTACAAAATATAGTTACTGAGTTTGATGAGACATTACTCCTAATGGGTTTTGAAACAGCTGTTACAGAGAATGATGGCAACACTATGGTAGCACAGCAATAAGAGCAGTCAGTATTTATATGTCTACACTAAGGCGCTGAGCTGGATTTTATAATTTTGCTTAAATTACAACTATTCTATGATGTAGGTGCTGTTTTTTTTTGCTGAAGTAATAGGCTCAGATTAAATAATGAATACTTTTATTAACTGACTTTAAAGGGGAGATTTGAACACAAATCTTTTGCATTACTAAAATGTCTATCCTTTGGCAACTCTGAAAATAATGAAAGCAAAAAGTTTAAATTCTATTTGAAGTTTTCCATGGAAAGAGGTTGAATGGTTCACTAAAAGTTAAATGACCAAGTCTAAGCAAAGAAGTGCCATTTGCTTTCAGTTTTTCTTAAAATAGGGAAAAGGATCAATGACAACATCAAAAGGTTAATTGCACTTAACCTTTTAGAGAAAACATGGGGGATGAAGGTGATAATGCAGTAGGCACAGAGAAACATGTCTTACATGGCAGGAAAGAGATGATCATACAATATTGAAGACACATGAGAGTAAAAAGGGCAGTTTATACTGAATTGTATATATCTGCATCTGCCCTGCATTACTTGTATTTCTCTTAAACTGGAAATTAAAGAAGAGGAATGTATATCGGAGAACAGCAATTAGAAATCATAGAAACCAATACAGTATGTGGTTTCCTTTTGAAATACTGAAGTGGGTTACTATGCCCATTCTCCAGGGATCTTCCCAATTCTTAAGTCTCCTGCTTTGACAGGTGAGTTCTTTACCACTAGTGCCTCCTGGCAAGCCCAAAATGGGAATAATAATAGTATTTACTGTTACTAGATTTATTATGAAAGTAAATGAGTGAATATTGGTAAAGCATGTAATGGGCATAAGTAAGTATTTGATAAGTAGTAAATGGATTTAACTTGTAGTAGTGAGGAATAAAATTAGGTACATTCTAAAATGCTGTGAATTATGAAGTGATGCAAATGAGTCATTTTTTATTTTCCTTCATTTTCTAGCAATAATTTTAAGTTTGGAGTTGTAGTTTCAGTGGACAAAGTAGGATTGGTTTGACAGGTTGAACAAAAGATTAAAAGGTGAGGAATTCCAGGTGTTAAAAGGTATTTTCTAACTTCTGGGATATCAGATGTTGTGTGAAATAAATAAATAATGGCAGGAAATTACCCTCACTTACTGATGGCTAGCCAACATGTCTGAATCTTTGGTCCTACACTTATATGAAATAATCAAAAGTAGAGCTAGTCTTTTTAGGTTTATATACATATGTCTGTTTCCTTTTACTTTATAAGGCGGTCAAGAAGCAGATCAAGAAGGCGATCACATTCTAAGTCAAGGAGTAGACGACGATCCAAAAGTCCAAGACGGAGAAGATCTCATTCCAGAGAGAGGGGTAGAAGGTCAAGGAGCACGTCAAAAAACAGGTACAGTAGAAAACCAGTAACAACGAATGAGTAAAATTTCTCCGTAGTAAGAATTCTTAGCTGTTTCTACTGCCTTTTTTCATTTCTTTTCCATTCAACCATTGGTAAGAATTTTGTGTTCCCAGCAACTTCTTGATATGCCAGAGTTTTTGGCAGACAATCATGCCTTCTTAATTCTTCTTTATATATCTCATCATGAGCAGCTTTTGAGTATGAATTAATATTGCTGTATTCCTGACACTGAACCATACTTAAGAGTCTAATGTGATTTGGAGGCCAGTAAAGACTTACAGTGAGGATTTACTAAAAACTAAAACATCCATACCTTAACATTGTATTTTGACTTAAACGTTCATTCAGTAATTTGTTTTTCATACAGGGCCAAACCCTTTGAAATTAGTAGGCCTAGTCTTGAATAATCACCCCACTCCAGTACTCTTGCCTGGAAATCCCATGGACAGAGGAGCCTGGTAAGCTGCAGTCCATGGGGTCGCTAAGAGTTGGACACGACAGAGCGACTTCACTTTCACTTTTCACTTTCATGTATAGGAGAAGGAAATGGCAACCCACTCCAGTGTTCTTGCCTGGAGAATCCTAGGGATGGGGGAGCCTCATGGGCTGCCGTCTATGGGGTCGCACAGAGTCGGACACGACTGAAGCGACTTAGCACAGCAGCAGCAGTCTTGAATAATAGATACAAAATCACTTTCTTTTCGTTTAAACCACCTTTAAAGTATCAAGAACTCTGTTACTTGAAAGTACTTAGATTTTTCCCTCCATTTTTAGCTGTCACACAGTATAATTTTGCAACGCTTATTTTTTAAACTGTCTTTTATCTTTATAAAAATATTTGCCTTAATTTTCTAGAAACAGCCCTATATTTTATACTTTACCCATTTATGTATTTGATTATGTGATTAAAAATAGTAAGAATCACAGCAAAAAGCAACAAAATTTTTTTTTTTCCCAAAATTTATTCTTGGTAAGCATATAACTCAACGTGGAACTTGGATTTTGTGATAGCTTTACTGTATACTCAGCCTCTGATGAGACTTTGAATCATGTTTTAGAGCTAGTCATCTCTTAATTCAGCCAAATGAGCTTACTTAATGAACCATCTCTTATACAAAAAGCAATTAGGCATTCCTTCCCTTGAGGAACTTTATTTATACTAGGGGAGAAATTAATGTAATTACCAAGGAAGGGCCATTGTTAGGGATGTTGGAAGATTTATTGAGAGGTGACTTGAGTATTAAATTCTGATAGATTTGACTGGACTCAGGAGCATGATTTCCAGTAGAGAATACTTAACAAGGTTAGCATGAATTCTTGAAATGAGGAGTATGTTGGTGTAGAAGGACCAGGAAATGAGGTCAGGACAGTTGAGACAGATGACACATAAAAAAGACTTTATTGTTCACACTAAGGAGTTTACAGTTGATCTGAAGTCAATGGGAATGAATTGAAAAGTGATAAGCAGAGAATTAATATTTTCAGATTTGTACTTTGAAAGATTTCTGATAAAGGGGTTTAATATGAATTTGTGAAAAACGACTGGGACCACTTAAGGGACCATTTAGAGTTGAGGTATGGTTGTAGTACCAGTCCATTATGATTTTTTTTCCTAATAGTATTGAATAGCCCAGATTATGTCATAGCAGGGCCACAGTTAGAAGGTTGGTGTCATTCATGGTAGATGTTTACATCACGTGTGTGCTCTGAAAGAATAACTTAAAAGTTTTTATCAGAATAACATTTTAAGAATAAGAATCCATTTCATTGTACTTTTGTTTGTAATTTGTATATATATTTTTTCTATTAACTGAATCTTCTAACACATTAATAAATTGTGTTCATTTATTAGAGATAAAAAGAAAGAAGACAAAGAAAAGAAACGTTCCAAAACGCCACCAAAAAGTTATAGCACAGCCAGACGTTCCAGAAGTGCTAGCAGGTAGGGTGGCATTATGAATTCTTGGCGTTGTTTTTTAAACTTTGTTTGCAAAGACTCATTAGGCTGTGAACGTGAAATGTTTTCCGGTACAGAACTACATACTTTAATGGTGAAGATTTCTAAAGGCAATCTGTGAAGAATAAGTTTCCAATTAATACTTTATGGTATAGAGTTCATTTACAATAACATGGAATTCAACAGAGGTCAGTTTTTATGTTTGCTCTATGCATTTCATATCCTAATTTGAACTGTTTGTGGGTTTTTTTTTTCACCCAGGCATTTGATGGCTAAAGTATACTGCATTATCACATTAGATTCATTTTATTACATGTTAATACTTAAAATAGTTTTTTTTCCCATACATAATGGTTTGTTGATAAAATAATTGGAGGCAAGGCAAGTTCTAGTGTGTGTCATTTCATAGAGTAGTTAACCTGCTGTGGTGAAATTTTAGTGTTCTAAACTTTCAGAAAATGTATTTTTCATTCTTAAACATGGCATTCATGTGATGGTAGAAAGGACTGGCCATACTTAACTCCATTTTCTTCCTATCTTGTTTACACATTTTACTACAGTGTTTGTTTTCTTAATCTTGATTATTTAAATTCACCGAAGGGCTCAAACTATCTATAAAAATTAACTTAAAATGGATAAAACACTTAAACATAAAAGCCAAAACTAAAAAGCGCTTAGGAAAAAACATGTTAACCTTCATGACCTGGAATTTGTCAGTGGTTCCCTACATACGACAAAAGTCATAAGCAACAAAAGAGAAATAGACAAGTTTGAGGATGATAAAAACTGAAGACTTTTTGTTTCAAAGAACACTGTTAAAGACAGCCCTCAAGAGTGCTAGAAAAATGTTTCCAATAATGGATTTCTACCTAGAATATAACAACTCAGTCATAGAATGTAAAATTATGCAGCTGCATTGGAAAAACAGGTTGGCAGTTCCTACAGAAATTAAATTTAAGAGCTCTTTAACACAGCAGTTTTGTTCCCAGTGATACGCCCAAGAGAAGCAAAAACATGTCTGCACAAAAACTTATACATCAATGTTCTTGGCATCATTAATCATAACCAAGAAGTCTACCCAAATATCCACTTAACATGGGTAAACAAAGTTGTATACTCATACAATAGATTATTATTCATCTGTAGAAAGGAGCCAAAGTAATGGTAGTACAATATGAATGAGCCTTGAAAACATGCCATGTTAAAGAAGCTAGTCACAGCAGACCATACATTGTATGATTTCATTCATATGGAATGTACAGAATGGATGAATCTATAAAGTAGATTAGTGGTTGGAGTATGATAGCTAAAGACATGGGGTCTCTTCGGGGTGTTGAAAATTGTCTTTTTAAAAATTTTGTGTATATATAAAGAAAGTGAAACCAGATATAAGTGCTGAAGGAATACCAGAATAGGTCTAAGGCGGCAAAGGGGCATAAAAGATGAGATGTGCAATATGTATTCTCTTACCTTAAAAAGTGGAGGCATATTATTTGTTTATTTAATGGACCTGCTTATAAGTGCCTTGCTCTGCTTAATTATTGAATCATTCTTTATCATTTTTGGCTGCATTGGGTCTTCATTGCTGTGTACAGGCTCTCTTGGATGCAGCGAGCAGTAGCTACTCTAGTTGCTCTGTGTGGGCTTCTTATCTTGGAGAGCACAAGCTCTGAGGCACGCAGGCTTCAGTAATTGTGGTGGCATGTGGGCTCTAGAGCTCAGGTTCCATCGTTGTGGCACAAGGGCTCAGCTGCCCCGTGGCATGTGGAATTCTCCCAGACCAGGATTGAACCCACGTTCCTTGCATTGGCAGGCAGACTCTCAACCAGTGGACCACCAGGGAAATCCTGAGTCATTCTTAAATTATGGCAAATTCTGTACATTTTTATTGAATACCTACTAACATGTTTGCAGCTGTTGTACAGTCTATCATAGGTCACAGAAAGATAACTTTTTAAAGCCCATCTTTTCTGAGGAATATGGAATATTTGTTACACAAAGCAGTATGAAAAAGTGTTATGTATACAACCCTGACAAGCTTAATAAACATTTGATGAAGGGAAAGTTCTGTGTAACGTTTCCAGGACAGGGGTCATAGACAGCTTGTGGTTTTTTGTTCTTTAAAGCTTCATTTGGCTGCCAAAATGAAGACAAAGCGTATTGGGCTTAATTTTTTTTTATTTGTGTCTAAATCATATACTTTTTTCATTTAATCAGGTTTTTTTTTATTAAAGTTTACTATCCCCTTATAGTTATTACAGAATATTGACTATATTCCCCATGTTGCATAAGACATCCTTGAGTCTATCTTAAACTTAATAGTAGCTTGTCATTAGGTGGGTTTTTAAGTATAGTTGCTACACAGTATAGCAAATCACAATTTTTAAAGACTCTGTTCTGTTTATTGTTGTTATAAAATATTGGCTATATTCCTTGTGTTGTAAAGTATAAACTAGTAGCTTATTTTACACCTAATAGTTTGTGTCTCTTAATCCTCTACCCATATAATGTCCCCTGCCTTTTCCTCTTCACAGTGGTAACCACTAGTTTTCTCTCTGTATCTTGAGTCTGCTTTTTTGTTATATTCACTAGTTTGTTCTGTTTTTTAGATTACATGTGTAAGTTATATCCTACAGTATTTGTCTCTGTCTGACTTACTTCACTTTGCTTAAATGCCCTCCATGTCCATCCATATTGCTGCAGATGGCACAATTTCATTCTTTTTTATAGCTTACTAATATTCTGTTGTATAAATAGTAACAATTTTCTTTATCCATTCTTCTGTTGATGAACACTTACATAGCTTCTCTATCTTGAGAATTATTAAAAAATGGTACTGTGAATATTGGGGTTACATTTCTACCAGCAGTGTAGGAGGGTTCCTTTTTCTTTACACCCTCTCCAGCATTTATTATTTGTACACTTTTTGATGATGGCTGTTCTGACCACTGTGAGGTGATAGATAATTCATTGTAGTTTTGATTTACATTTCTCTTAATAATTAGCAGTGTTGAGCATCTTCACTTTTGGCCATCCGTACGTCTTCTTTGGTGAAATGTCCTGTTTAGGTCTTCTGCCCATTTTTGATTAGTTTGTTTGTTTGATACTGAGCTGTATGAGCTATTTGTATATTTTGGGGATTAATGCCTTATCAGTCAAATTGTTTGAAAATATTTTCACCAGTTCTGTAGGTTGTCTGTTTTGTTTTGTTTATGGTTCTTTTGCTGTGCAAAATCTCTTATTAGGTCCCATTTGTGTTTTTTGCTTTTATTTACTTGAGGAGATGGAGCCAAAAAAAAAGTTGCTATGATTTATGTCCGAGAATGTTCTACTGATCTTTTCCTGCAGTTTTATAGTATCTGGTCTTACACTTAGGTCTTTAATCCACTTTATTTTTGCATATGAAATTAAAGAATGTTGTAATTTCTCTCCTTTACACGCAGCTGGTTTTTCTAGCACCATTTATTGAAGAGACTATCTTTTCTCCATTGTATATTCTAGCCTCCTGACCATAAGTGTGTGGGTTTATTTCTGGACTCTTATTCTGTTTCATTGATTTATGTGTCTGTTTTTGTGCCTGTACCATACTGTTTTGATTACTGTAGCTTTGTAGTATAGTTTGAAGCCAGGGAATGTGATTCCTCCAGCTCTTGTTTCTCTCTATATCAAGATTGTTTTGGCTATTCAAGGTTGTTTTGTTTCCATACAAATTTTAAAATTGTTTCTTCTAATTCTGCATGAAGTGCCATTGGTATTTTGACATGGATTGCATTGAATCTAAAGATTACCTTGGGTAGTGTAGTCATTTTAACAGTATTGGTACTTCTAGTCCAAGAACACAGCAAAACTTTCCATCTGTTTGTATTGTAGAAACAGGACTTTTTTTAAGTCAATTTAAAGAGGAGGTATATCATAAAAAGCTAATTGCTCAAAATAGGGATTAGATTAGGGGTGTGATTTGCTGGACAACAGGAAGTCAGTTTGATCCCCGTTTGCTGATGGCTCAGTGGTAAAGAATCAGCCTGCAGTGCAGGAGAGGTGGGTTTGATCCCTGGATCAGGACCATCCCCTGGAGAAGGAAATGGCAACCCACGTCGGTATTCTTGCCTGGGAAATCCCATGGATAGAGGAGCCTGGTGGGTGTACAGTCCTTGGGGTTGCAAAAGAGTCAGACATAACTTGGCAACTAAACAACCACCACCACTAACTCTAGTTCTCGGTTCTCTAAGTTTTACTAATGATTTAGAAGTAGTTGTGAATTTTATTAGCAACTGCCTTTCATAACACAACATACTAATCCTTTACATGTTCTGCCCATTGACTGAATCTAAAGCTGGTTCTTTGGATAATAATTTACTTCAGACTTGAATTAGAACCTTTGTGGATCAGTTTTTCCTTGAGCTTAACATTGCTGATGTTTTGATGACATCATGTCTTTAAGAATTGCTAGAAATTAGGGCTTTCCTAAGGGCATTAAAGTAAAGGCACATAGTTTGCCCCCAAAAAGTTGCCAACTTTTATTACCCATTTACTTCTTCAGCTCCAAACAGTATTTGACAATGGAGTTTTCTGTTTCTAGTGGAGTTCCATTGCAGACACATCTGCTATGATGTGCCTGCATTTTTTGAATAACACTGTATTTTAAAGTCTAGTTTGCACATTTGTTGTTCTAGAGAGAGACGACGACGAAGAAGCAGAAGTGGCACAAGATCTCCTAAAAAGCCTAGGTCTCCCAAAAGAAAATTGTCTCGCTCACCATCCCCTAGAAGGTAAGTATTAATCTTTTATTAGATCTATCCTGTTTTTCAGAAACTGTCCTAGGATTTTTCTTCCTTCTCAGGAATTAAAATACTTAAGAATGTGCTGATAACATTCTCTTCATGACTTGAGATTGTTATAATAAACACTGTTTATGATTAGGCATTTTAGACCTGTAATCAAGTTACAGTCTTCTTCCCTGTGTTACTTGTATACAGCTTGTGTCCAGTGATTCGAAATTGGATTTTTGTTAACCTCCTTATAGCAGTGAACTTACATCAAGCTTACCATCTAAAACAAATCTAAACTTATTGCTATTTAAATAATGGCAAAAATTCTTGAGCACTTTGTTTCAAGCATCTTGTGAGCATTTTACTGTCATTCTAGACATAAAAAGGAGAAGAAGAAAGATAAAGACAAAGAAAGAAGCAGAGATGAAAGAGAGCGATCTACAAGCAAGAAGAAGAAAAGTAAAGATAAGGAAAAAGAACGGGAAAGAAAATCAGAGAGTGATAAAGATGTAAAAGTATGTTTACAAACTAATTTATTTTGGTGTTTTGGTTGATGTTGGTATTTTAAAGAAGTGATTTTCCTGTGAAGACGTTTACTTTTCTTATTCTCCTTGGCAAAGCAGGTTACACGGGACTACGATGAAGAGGAACAGGGGTATGACAGCGAGAAGGAGAAAAAGGAAGAGAAGAAACCAGCAGAACCAGGTTCTCCTAAAAAAGAATGTTCTGTGGAAAAGGGAACTGGTGATTCACTAAGAGAGTCCAAAGTGAATGGGGATGATCATCATGAAGAAGACATGGATATGAGTGACTGAACCATGCCTCTGTGGGAATCTGTGTACGTGCATCAGTGTCATTCCTGTGTGATTTCTTAATGCTGTATTTGTTCATCTCAAGCCTAGATGTATACAGCTGAGTCATAAATGGTTATAAAGCTCCTGATGTTGATATTAGTTATTTACATCCAAAAGCTTTTAGGAAAATGATACAGGGGTAACCAATTCGTGACAGGGTGAAATCTGATTGAGTAACCAAGCAGTTGTACTATTCTGGTGCTGCTTCATAACAAAAACGAAAAGCTGCATGCATCTACAGCAGGCATGGATTGTTTATGTTGTATGATCTCCTTTATTAAGTAAGTTCACTTATAGTATTTCTAGAATTTGATTCATTGCCGTAATAGAGCCATGTAGGGAATGCACTGATTGCATGTTAATTGTGGCAGGAATATCCTAAATGTCATTAAAATCCTTCAACATGATGGATCTACTTATGGTCGTTTGTTGACATGACAAATTAACCTTCTTATAGTTACATCTGGAAATGAGCATTTGAAATAGATAATCCTTTAAGCCTTGTGGCTAAATTTTTGTGGCTTTTGTTTAACTTTGAAAGGTTATATATGCACTAACCTTTTTTGATGGCTATAATTAGGCTTTAATTACAGAAACAAGATTTCAAATGAAACTGTCTTTGGCAGTAAGTAAATAGCATATTTTGAAGTAGAGTTGTATACTTTTTCATAAGGTGTTTGGGAATTTTTTTTCCTAAAATAATTTATTCCATATCTACATCAGTGAGAGCTGTTTGCCTATCCTGAAGTCCATCTGTAAAAGAAAGTTAGCTTTTGTCCTGAGTTTGTTTTCCATGCTTTTATTAATTTGTTTTAATCTCATTGTTGGAAAAGGGGATAGTGCATTTTAAATTGACCTTCATATGCTTTTAAAAATAAGACAAATCTACTTGATAATGTACTTTTTATTTGATCTCAAGTTGTATAAAACCAATAAATTTTGTGTTACTGTTACTGCAGTAGTAATCTTATGCACACAGTGATTCCATGTTAAATGCAAAGTAGTTAGGCAACTGTTTTCTTACAGGAGTTTCCAAGCTTTACTTTTGTGCAGTAAAAACAAAAGTAGGCTACAGTCTGTGCCATGTTGATGTACAGTTTCTGAAATTGTTTTACATGACTTTGATAATAAAACCCTTAAACTTATGTTTATGTTCTGTAAAAACGTATTTGTATTTATTTACATTGTTGAATGTATGGCATTTACCTCACTCATTTTACAAATCAAGTTCTTTCTCCTTGCAGACCACATATTTTAATATAGCAGTAAAATGAAATCCATCGGTAGTGATTAGTTGCCATCAGAATTGTCAAAATTAGTTTAATTTCTAAAACAGTCTTTTTAAGTGTAATTTTATTTCTTATATTTTGGGTGTAGGATTTGTGTTGAGTAAAGCAATGAACTTTAGGATAAACAAATGATCCCACCTATATTTAGTAAATTTATATTTTTGGTGAATATAAACTTAACTTTTCTGGAATAGTATAGAAACTCAATGGTATGTATCTACTGTACAGTACTAAATAGTATATTTATTCATTTATGAAATGAGTAGTGTTTGAGTGGCCGGGGTTAAGGGGAAAATGAGACTTGGAATTGTAGCTTTTATCCAAGTTGGAGTATGATTTTTTTTTTTTAATCTTTTAAAATTGAAATGCCGTATAGAAAAGCACCATTGTTTTTACAGTTTGTAGTAACTTTTTAAAGATTTTATGGAAAGGAATTTTGTCTATAGTAAGACATTGTAGTAATGGTCCGAATAATCACTGCATTTTTAAACACAAAGTTGAACGCAAATGACATTTCTTTAAACTTAAAAAATTAGTAGAAAAAAATCTAAAAGGTTGAACCATATGATATTGTCTTTTGTAAGTCAGAAACAAGTAAAATATTGGCAGTTTCACTTGGTTAAGCCTAATTTTACTCATTCTATTCCCTTTTAGTCTCTGAATACAAAGTATGCTAATTTCTCAAAAGGGATTAAGAAATTTTTGGCCTTAAATAGTGCTAGTGACTTAAGATACTATCGAAGGGAGTCTATATTTAGGTTATTTTTCAGTGAACATTTATGCACAAAGGTAGAGTTGCAGGTTACATGAGCCTTTAATACAGATGAGTCGAAATCAAGTGAACACTGCCTCCACACTGAGTTTTGTTCTGTATTTGATAGTAAAAATGATTTAAAAATAAAAGTGGTTTTGTTAGAAAAATGTTTGTGCTATTTATTTGCTTAAATTCTTCAAGAGTGAATGAAGGTAGTGGCCATGTAAGGGTCCAGTCATGAATTTCGGCTTCAGTTACAGCTGGGGAGACCTGTCTGTCTTACTCATTTTTCTCATTGTAAAATGGGGAGTAATATTTACCTTGTAAATAGTTAAAAGTGTAGCCCTGTACACCTGGGCCAATAAGTGGTACCTACTATTTAATTATGGTGCTTTTCAAAGCTATATACAATTTTAGTTTGGGGTAATGGTTTAGCAAAAGCAAGGATAAATTTCTTGCAGTGATGGCTATGTTGCCCTTTATGTTTTTGTGAATATAGATTTTGGATAATAAGCTTCCTGGTAGTGATTTCCATGTGGAAGGTAGGAAAAACTATAGTCATTTAAAGGAAAGAAAAACTCACTGGGCACAGTGAAAACTAATTTTACATTTACCTTGGAGCTGCATCTTAAAACAGGTTCTACTCTTGTTACCGTATAGGCTGCATAAGCCAGCTTTTAGAGCAATACCACTTTCTTCACTTGGCACCTGATTAAGTGGTCTATGCTGTTTGAAGTCTTCTGTGCTGGGATTAAGATTAGCATTCTTTTCCTTCTGTCTCAAGTCTAGCTAATGCATTTCACTCCTATCTAAAATACTTCTCTAATCAAGTATATGTATATATTTAAGGATATTTAAATATGTCTGTTACAGAGGTAGGTTTTTTTTTTTTTTTTT
>NW_011494843.1:2568233-2576002 GCF_000754665.1 Bison bison bison | reverse complement strand
GAAATGAATCCGCCACAGGTATACATGTGTTCCCCATCCTGAACCCTCCTCCCTCCTCCCTCCCCATACCATCCCTCTGGGTCGTCCCAGTGCACTAGCCCCAAGCGGTAGTTTTTAAATGAGACTATTAAATATGGATGTAATGGAGATGCTATTGGTACTTTGAGAATATGTCTGAAACTATTGAGTTGTTGATTCTGAGTATTCTATTTTTGTTCCTATTTTAGTATCAAAGAATACCTAAAATTCATTCAGACATTCTTTAGCAAAATAACTCAGGTGTGAACCATGCTAATTCTTTACCAGTGGGGATATCCGTAAGAATATACTTAAAATTTACAGTAGGTGTTGGGTTTTGGAAGACAAGCGTCAGGTTAGCATCGTATAGTTTTGCTCTTCTTTTCAGTCAGCATTCAGTCCAGGAAGCAGAATGACTCAAAGGTTTGTTAGAGATTTGACCTTAATTGTGGGAGCTGGTTTAATGGTCTCAAAATTGTGTATACTATGCATCTGATGCTGGAGACTCAAGTCCACAGGAGTCAAGAACACCAGGCTGGTTGGAGGGGTTGAGGTTAAATTGAAACCACAAGCTGGAACCCACAAGGATGAACTAAAACAGCTAAAAGTTTATGTACCATATGTGCCATAGCCAGAAGCACTATTCTAAAATGGGCTATAACAATTTTTAAAAATCACAGGTATTGCCTCATGGCATTAACCATCACATTATTGGGAAGTAATTATCCTCCAATTAAAGATCATCACAGGTAGTTAAGTCACATATCAAAGTTTCACTGTCAGTTGTCTTTTAAAGTTCCCAAATTTAGGTATTTTGGAAAAGATACATTCTGGTTATTTTGGAAAATATCATTAAGATACCTTTTGCTGGAGCTAACAGTAGAGGCATATTGTGTTTATACTAATCAGTAATTCTCCCAGCTCAACAGTAAAGGTTAGCATACTACAAACAGGACTTCTAATTCACCTAGATTTTTAGAACTGTTTGTCAACCATGTTGTGTGTTGGTCACTCAGTTGTGTTTGACTCTTCCTCCCCATGGACTGTAGCCCACCAGGTTCCTGTCCATGGAATTCAGGCAAGAGTACTGCAATGGGTAACCATTCCCTTTTCCAGAGGATCTTTTGACCAGGTCTTCTGCATTGCAGGCAGATTCTTGACCATCTGAGCCACCAGGGAAACCATGTTGGCAAATAAAAAAATAATATGAATGAACAAAAGGAAGCACCCCTTAATTTAATTTTTCTTTAGTCAGTCCTTTGTGGCCTTGAAACAAGCTCTGCTGTAGGCTAAGTGGAAACTAGGGAGAAGCTTTAGTAAAACACTTGTTATTGACCACCCTTCCCTCAAGATGTGAATGATAAGCTGTGCATGAATAACACTACGAAAACATTTTTGTGTGAGTGGGGCTCAATACCAGTTCTAAGCAAGAGAAAGAAACTGAATAGTTTTTCAGCTTCTCTGAAATGTGTTCCATTTCCAGACCATTGTGTGTAGCTATACTCAAAATATTATCAGAGCATCAGCTTTGTGCCTCCCTCTTAATGAAGCTTCATAATTTTCTGTACATGAATGTCTAGTCTGCAGAGAGAGGCAAATTGTCTTTAGGGAATTTTCTTTTAAGACAAGACTATTCTTCTGAAACCATAGTGGTGGCAGGGTATATTGAGCCTTTTAAGTAGCCATTTAAGGTAACCATTTTATAGTCCAATTTTTAAACAAGTTTTTTAATCACAAATGGAAGGCATAGAGAATTTTATGAACCTACATTATAAAACTTAGATTTTCATGTAAGAGTATCAAAATATAAAGTTTTTATCTACTTGAAACAGCATATAGCTTCACTCATTAGCTGGATTAAAAGGCACATTTTGAAAAGTCTAATATTGTGAAAAGTTTATTTGCATTAAATAGCTCCTTATTTTTACCATCATAAGAGATACTGACATATACCTGTCCTTTGTGGTCAGATAAAAGACATTTTGGAATGGATAATTTCTTTCTATTATTATTTATGAGAGAAAGTTAAAATCCAAGTGCAAAAGTTTTCAGTAGTCTTCCTACCTCCAGTGTACCCCGGCAAAAGTCACAGCTTGTAGGGAATTGATAAGTCCTAAGCTGCAATGTACCATTTTTCCCCCCACTGAATTAATCAGTACAAAAAAGATCTGCAGTATATTCCTGAAAGTATACCATATTGCCACAAAGTAAGAGAGCCTAAGAGCAACAGTGATCATTCACTGCCTTTCAGTCTCTCAAAACCTCATATAATCATTGACAGGATAATAGAATCTCTAAGTCACTTGATCAAAACATTCCCAAAATAATAGGGATCAACTTCTATTCAATAAACCTAGTATGGTTTTACCCACTCTTACCACAGAATTCAACAGACCCACATAAGGTAGTAACTGGTCTTTGAATTTTTTTAACTATGATTATGTTTCATCATATAAAATATATTTAGTAGACTGTCAACATATGCAGTGTAGTAGGTATCAGCATGGAAGATGCAGCTTCAAAGACGTTTATTATAAAATTTCTTACGGTTGATGCTTTGGATTTTTAAATAAATCATCTCTTCAATAAAGGTTTCTAAACTCATTCAAATTATTTAAAATCCTGGAAAAAGTTTAAATTACTGATCACTCTAAAAAACTTGACATCCATTCTGACACATTTCTCAGGATACATTTAAAAACATTTCTTCAGCTAAGTTCTTTAACGTAACATTTTATGACTGTTAATACATTATTCTCCCTAATTTATTTTCATTCTTGGACCTTCAAACCATCTTGGAATAAGTATGAAAGATTTTAAGTGCAAAAATGAATAATGCATGATTTAAACACTGTAGGTAATTAAAATCAATAAATATTTTCTTGTGACTTAAAAAAATAACAGTAGGAATTGTCAGTCTTGAGTACGTTTCTGGAATTTAACTTGTAACAAATATATTCTGTTAGCATATAAAATGTTTTTACCTTATTTTGAAAGCATTAAATATGTAGGGATGTCCAAAATATGTGGATTGTTTTTAAAACTGACACAAATGCATCCATATACCACTAAAAACAAACGAAATAGAATGATGTGCACTTATTAGGAAGCAAGTTTAAATATTTGGAATTTCTTTAAAGTGCTCAGATTTGGAAGAAGAGTATCTTTAAGCATGCTAACTGTACCTTATCATGAACACAAAAAAGGACTTTTAAACTCAAGTTTAGAAAAAAAAAACCGAGGTTCTATGAAAGGAAGATTATTAACAAACATTTTCCATTGAAGAAAGAATTCAGGTAAAAACAAATAGCACCACAATGAATTGCACTAAGGTGCTAAAGGAGGTACCTTATTCCCTGCAGAGTGAACGCTCCTTCTGAAATGTATTGCAACATATAAATGCAACTGTTTTAATGGTTACCATTTGGTTCATTCATCTACAGAAAACTGCATTCCTTCTAGTTCATTATATTGAACGAACATTCAAATTACTGAACTATACATAATGTTACATACTTTACATTTTATGAAAACAAAGCTTGAAGGAATATTTATAAAGGTCACCTTGAATATAAGATGACAAGTTTAAAAGGGCTTCATATCTCTTAAGACATTTAATTTATGTTAATGGTCCAGGAGTGTTATAGATATAGATATAGATATATGCATATATATTTCAACAAGAAGTGTAAAAATTTTTAAAAACAAATCACAGCACTCATAGCTGTTTTACATAAGAAGGAAGTGGGGTCATTAAGGTGTCAAACTATTACACTTATAATATGTATATTTTTAAAAAGACTGAAAATGGCACATCAGGAAACTTGCTGAAATTCTTATTAGAGGCCCATTTCATTATATCACTGATGTGTCGAGTCAACATAATTCCCTTTTCCTCGATGAAAGCATTTGTCCCTTCTATTTGGATTCACTCTGGGGTCTCTGCAATCTCTAGCCTTCCTTGGTTGAATGGCATCATCTTCTGTGTCAGTTAAAGATCAGGAAAACGGCTTGGGTCTTCCTTGTAGTCTTCAGGTATGGTGAAGATGGAGCCATCAAATTCATCATATCGAAACTCCTGAAAAGTCACAGTGGCTGTGATCGTAGGAAACACGGGTATATCTAGAGAGGACAATTAATGGTAACACTGTAAAATGAAATGGTAACTTACTTACAGACAATGAAATACTATGAGAGAGAGAAATATATATATTCCTTAAAATGTAAAAAAGCATTATTCAGGGACCAGACAAACCCTAATACATGTCTAATATGAGTGTATTTGGCAGGGATGAAGGATGTGGGGGGAGACGTTTGGCTATTCATGAGAAAAGAAAGACACCAAGGCATCAAGAGTTACATCAAAAAATCAAGGTCCCACTGCTCCCCAATCTTAGAACTATAACGGCAGATTCCACTAGACTATTTTTTCTTTTTCTTCGGGCAAAGGGATGGCTACATTTGTACTTTTTTGCATTCTGATATATTTTCTTTAGAATGTAGTGTATAGATTCTGAATCTGAGCTGATTTTTTTTTTCATTTAACACATGAAATGCATTAATCCTTCTTTGTTTCTAAAACACTAAAAACAATCCATCACTTACGTATATGAGATAAAAACAATCTTGTCGGAACTGGAGTAATATCATACCACCACAGCCTAATATTTTTCTAAATAATATACATTTCTAGCTGAAATTGTGAGTTAAATCTGACATCAAAAATGACCAAATGGGACTTCCCTGGTGGCGCAGTGAATAAGCAAAGCAGAGGACATGGATTCAACCCCTGATCTGAGAAGATTCCACATGCCATGGAAAAGCTAAGCGGGTGCACTGCAACTAATGAGCCCTGTGCTCTAGAGACCACGAGCTGCAATCACTGGCCTGCGCGCCTAGAATCTGTGCTTTGCAACAAGAAAACCACTGCAGTGAGAAGCCCTGGCACTGCAACGAAGAGTAGTCCCAGTTCACAGTAACCAGAGAAAGCTCACACAAAACAACAAAGACTCAGCACAGCCAAAAACAGATAAATGAATAAAGTTATTTTTAAAAAATTAAAACTCAAAATTTGATCACTCTGCTTAGTTTTATTCCTAACACAATTTATTGGAAAGAACACAAATTATAAAATCTGGGTTGATTGCTGCAAGTCATTTAACTTATCAGGCTCAAGGATTTCATCTGTGAAATAAACTTGAAAGCCTCCTTAAAAGTCTGAAATGAATCTATGAAAGCTAAGTTGAATGTCTGTCTAGGATAAAGGCATACCATAAACTAAGTCTGACTGTTACAAACCTAGTATTTTATTGCAGAAAGTAATATTCTCATAAAAAAAAACTAAACACAGAAATCAACATAAGGATTACAGAGTTTTTCCAGTTATTCCTGAGGAAAAGATCATTCATTGGGGCCTACTGAGTGAAGATTCTGTTCTGATTCAGAGGTCAGCAAATTAAGGCCTGTTGCCTGGGCCTTGCAAGGCCTACGAGCTAGAAAAGATTTTATATATTTTAATGGTTTAAAAAAAAATGTCTCATGCAGATAAAATTACATGAAATTCAAACATCATTGCCCATAGTAAAGTTTTATTGGAACACATGGTTTACTTACTATCTATGGCTATTTTCATTCTCTAATTAGAGATAATAGTTGTGACAGAAACCATATGGTCTGCAAAGTCTAAAATACTTAATATCTTTCAGAAAAGTTTGCTGACCCTTGTTTTAGGCACTGGATATACACCAGTAAACAAGTGAAAACAAATCATGCATTTAAGGAGGTTACATTCTGGTTAGGAGATCCAAACAAATAAGTAAAGAGTAACTGTGACTGAGGATCCAGAAAAAGACAAAGCAAGTTGGAGGATAGGCAATTTCATTGTTGAGGGTAAGAGTTCTTGATTAGGGTTCAAAAGCAAACCTCAATAAAGTGACCTTTCAGCAAAGACCTGAGAAAAGAAACTATACAGTTGCCTAGAGGAAGAAAATTCTAAGTAAAGGCAATAAGTTAAAAAAAAGCCCTAAAATCAAACAGTATGGTTTATTCTGGGGACAGGTGGGAGATCAGTTTGACTACAGCCAAATGAGTAAGGGACAGGTTAGTAGAAGATGAGGTCTGAGGAGAAGTAGGCAGCCAGATCAAGTGGGGTTTAAGTCAAGGCAAAGTCTTTGGCTTTTACTCTGGATGAGATGGAAATCAGTGGATGGTTGTGAGAATACTAGTAACACATTTGAATTAAGCTTGGACAGAGATAATGAGGATATAATGTAGGATGACAAAAGTAACAGGAGAGATGTGTTCCAGAAGGAGCAGTCAGGGCAGCAGGAAGAAAATCGAGAGAGAACTCTATCTCAGAAGAGAGGAAGAGAATCTGCACCAAGAAGCTCCGCTGTTTCTAGCTTAAGGCTGTTACAAACTTATTTTTGTATACAGGCCTTTATGTGAGTATATCTTTATTTGGGGGGAACAAAAAGCTAGGAATGCAATTGCCTGACTGCTTGGATGTTGGGTAGTTAGTTTTATGTTTTTGTTTTTTTTAAAGAAACGGCTAAAACGTTTTCTAGAGTGGCTGTACCATTTTACATAACCACCAGCAATGTATGAGTGATGGATCCAGTTTCCTCACATGTGCATTAACATCTGGAGTTGTCACAGTGTCTTGGCTTTTTAAAATAGTATTATTGATTTCTTGTTGGCTGCGTTGGGTCTCGGTTGTGCTCATGGACTTGCATCCGTTGTGGCAAGCGGGGGCTACTCTCTAGCTGTGGTGCACAGACTTCGCATTGCAGTGGCTTCTCTTGTGACTTGCGGGTTCCAGAGCGCAGGCTCAGGAGTTGTGGAGCACAGGCTTAGTTTCTCTGTGGCATGTGGGATCTTCCCAGACCAGGAATAGAACTAGTGTCCCCTGCATTGGCAGACAGATTCTTATCACTGGACCATCAGGGAAGCCCCAACAATGTTTTATTTTAGCCATCCTGTTAGATGTGTATAATGATCTCACTGTGGCTTTAGGCGTCCCTGGTAGCTCAGCTGCTAAAGAATCCACCTACAGTGTAGGAGACCCCACTTCGATTCCGGGTCGAAGATCCTCTGGAGAAGGGATAGGCCACCCACTCCAGTATTCTTGGGCTTCCCTTGCGGCTTAACTGGTAAAGAATCCGCCTGTAATGTGGAAGTCCTGGGTTCGATCCCTGGGTTGAGAAGATCCCCTGGAGAAGGAAACGGCTACCCACTCCAGTATTCTGGCCTGGAGAATTCCATGGAGTATCCTTGAGGTTGCAAAGAGTTAGACATGACTGACCAACCTGCACTTTATTTGTTTCCCTGTGGTTTTATTTTTTTGTTGTTTTTCAGTTGCCAAGTCGTACCTGAAATTTTTAATTTTATTTTCATACAGTTCAATATATTCTTTTCCCTTGAGATTTCACCACTGACCCATATATTATTTAGAAGAGTGCCTAACAGAATACCACAAACTGGAGATTCTCCTGTTATTATTTCTAGTTTGACTCTACTGTGACTGGTTTCCATTCATTTTCAATTCTTAAGGTTTTGTTTTATAGCCCAAGATACAGCCTATCTTGGTATATGTTCCATTTAAAAAAAAAGTGTACCTGCTGATGTTGGGTAAAGTGTTCCCATAAATGCCAACTAGGTGCTCTGGTTTACAGTGTTATAGAGCTGTTCTATAATATCTTTGCTGATTTTCTTTCTAGTTGTTCTATCAACTGTGAAGAGAAGGGTTTTGA
>NW_011494843.1:2567976-2568133 GCF_000754665.1 Bison bison bison | reverse complement strand
AGGATGTTGCAGACTCTAATTATAATTGAAAATCTATTTTCCCTTTCATTTCTTTCAGTTCTTGCTTCACCATCCTACAGTTCTGTTGTTTGGTGTATACATATTTAAGATTGCTTTCTTCTTCATGGATTAATACCTTTATTGTTATGTAATACCC
>NW_011494843.1:2564799-2567876 GCF_000754665.1 Bison bison bison | reverse complement strand
AATACCCGCCCCCCCCCATAATTTTCTTTACTCTGAAATCTACTTTGTCTAATATTAATATATCTAGTCCTGTTACCCTTTGATTCATGTTTTCATGATACATCTTTTTCCACCCATTCATTTTCAACTTGCCAAAATCATATTTGAAGGGAGCTTCTTGAAGACAGCATGTAGCTGAATCATGGTTTTTAATCTATTTTTCCAATCCATCTTTTTAAATGCTCTGTTTAGACTGTTTACATTAATGTATATTTATTTATATACTAAGACAATTCTGCTATTTCATTGCTTTTTTTGTCATCTCTTTTTTCATGTATTTTTCTTGCCTTCCTGTAGGTTACAGGAATACTATTTATTTGTTTGTTTACTTTTGGCTGCACCATGCAGTATGCAGAACTTCCCCGATCAGGGATCAAACCCCACAACCTCTGCAGTAGAAGCATGGAGTCTTAACCACTGGACCACCAGAGAGTCCTGACATGACCACATTGTAGAATTTTATTTGTATTTATCTATAGTATTTTTGAGTATATCTCTTTGTACACCTTTTTTTTGGTGGCTGCTCTAAGTATATATTATATATAACTAATTTATCATTGGTTCCTGATGTCATCATTTTAGCAGTTCAAGTGATGTAGAAAAACCTTGCCTCCCTTTATCTCCTTTTCACTTTCCCCTATTTATAATATAAATATAAATAGAAAGAATGGAGAGATAAAAGTAGACTTGGAGTAACTTGGCTATGAAAAGCAAAGGTTAAAGGCAAGTGCTGGGTAGGGTGGAGCTAAAGGGATTGTTTTATTAGATTGGTTGAATTCTTCTCTGAAGTTTGGCCATCTCCCCTCACCTCCCTGAGCCTGACTTGTTTTTTTTTTTGGCCATGCCATACAGCTTGGGGAATCTCAGTTTCCAAACCAGGGACTGAACCCAGGCCATGACAGTGAAAGCCCAGAATCCTAACTACCAGGCCACTAGGAAATTTCCTAGATTGGTTGAATTTTAAAAGGAGAAAGACCTCTGACTGGTTGAATTTTAAAAACCTGAACACAGCCTAACAGCTAAGAGAAGAAGGCTGTACTAGAGCAGTTGGGAAGTAAAGGAGAAATGTAGGAAAACAGAGCAAGCTTTTTTAAAAAGCGGGAAGGAGAACAGATTCATAGTACAAGTGACTCAAGCTAAGAAAAGGGACACCACTTACACTGAGATAGAAAAGCTAGAAGAAAAGATAGCGCTTGGGGCAAAAAAGTTTGTATGAGAGGTTGGGAGTAAAGGGAGGTCTCATTATTTCTGATGGCCTCTTTTTGTAACTAAGAAAACAAAAAAACTCATCTGCTTAGACTGTGGGAGAAAGTAATGGAGGGGATGCGGATGGGGACTGCTGAAGAAGGCTCAGATTTAGCCTTTGACAGCAAAGTGAGAGAAGCAGCAAATAAAAGAAAATATCATTCAAAATTAGCATTTAAAGCTTTGGCTGAGGACTTCCCTGGTGGTCCAGAGAAGGTGGCACGAATGGTAAAGAACCCACCTATCGATGCAGGAGACATAAGAGACACAGATTTGTTCCCTGAGTCAGGAAGATCCCCTGGAGGAGGGCATGGCAACCCACTCCAGTATTCTTGCCTGGAGAATCCCATGGACAGAAGAGCCTGGTGGGCTACAGTCCATAGGGTTGCACAGAGTCAGACACAACTGAAGCGACTTAGCACGCGCACACACCAGTGGCTACGAGTCCCCCTTCCAGTGTAGGGGACATGGGTTTGATCCTGGAGTTGGGGAACTAAGACCCCACATGCCACAGGGCAACTAAGCCCACACCCATGTTTCACAACAAGAGAAACAACTATGGAAGCCCAATCACAGCAATGAAGAGTCCATGTGCAGCTCGGCCAAAAAAAAAAAAAAGCTCTGGCTCATTTTGAAAACATACAGTTGTGTTAACAATTTCCAGATTTCCCCCCTCAGTTGTACCTTCTATCCTAAATATAGAAACAGAAATGACTGAAGATTAAACTGACCTAGGACTAGATTTTATAGGGGCATTGTAAAAGAAAGACAGAGACAAGAGAGATACTTAAGCAAATTCCCTATTAAGTATATAAGCAAAAAATTATAAATCCCTTGTCAATAAAGCTTTATGTCAGAGAAATGCCTACAAAAAAGTGCTGTAGACTTTTTTCCCATATAACCAAAGTGTTTCTTTTTCACAAAAACTTGTATTGTGAGGTTTGATTTTGGCTTGGAACTTAAAAAAATGTGAAAAGTAATAGTTTCATATACTTAATCTCTGCCCTCTATTCAGGTTTGTCACTGTGCCTCTTAAATACAATATACAGAACAGAGTCCAATGCTTGAACTATTTTCTGGCTATAGATAAAGACAGTGGGATTTTAAGCTTCTGCAGAAAAAGTTATGTGATGATCCATAACTCAAACACTCAGCTCTTCTTTAGTTTTTAGCAATTTCTGCCTACAATCTTATCATTGGTTTACTCAAGTAGATATTGGGTTCTCAGCACTTTTATATCACAAAGGGAATCTAGAATGACATATTGAGAGTATGTTTTAAGATCAATTTTAATTCACAATATGCTTATTCCCAAATTTGAAAAACTGAGAAGGCTGGGTTTAATTTTTAGTAATAAAAGCATTACTTCTGGGAGTATAGCACCTGCCCTAATTGTTCTGAGATGTGGTGTCAGTAATATTGAGTGAAACAAGATAAATATATCAGAGGAATTATATAAAAGTTATATTTACTCTATAATACCCCCTACCCCAGAATATAAACACCAAAAGGACAGGGATTTTCATTGTCTCTCATCATCAGAAAAGGGTTCAGCACACTGTAAGCACTGATTAAATACTTGGTGACTGGATCGATGGGTGGTATTGAAGGCCCCCATGGAGCTTAGTGAAGTGAAGTCACTCAGTTGTGTCTGACTCTTTGTGACCCCATGGACTGTAGCCTATCAGGCTCCTCCATCCATGGAATTTTCCAGACAAGAGTACTGCGGCGGGTTGCCATTTCCTTCTCCAGGGGATCTTCCCAACCCAGGGATTGAACCTGGTCTCCTGCAA
>NW_011494843.1:2561823-2564699 GCF_000754665.1 Bison bison bison | reverse complement strand
AACAGGCAGATACTTTACCATCTGAGCCACCTGGGAAGCCCCCAATGGAGGTGAAATCACTGCTAAATCTAAGCCTCAACTCCTAAAGAACCTGTAAATAGTGTCTTACTCCTCTTTTTCTAATATAGTTAAGAAGATAAATATATACAAAATGAGTTTACTGTTTTGAAAGATCATTGTTTAAAGTGAAATTAAGTTTAAATATTTAAGACTGAAAAATAAAATGTAATAAGTATTACTTTATCACTGAATAGTGACTGTTGACCCCAGAAATATTCCCACTGTTCAGAAGCTCAGAATCTGCAGAAAATATGGGCTAAAATCCTGTTTCTCGATTTCACACTAAAATATTATCACAGTGTATAAGTTCACTCACACCCTCTTGAATGAAATATTTGTATGTCCCTCACTTACATTTGCTTTAAATCAAGGAGTTTTCATCAAGCATTTTATATATTTGACAAAGTATGAATATCAATGCATGTAATTACAGAAAACAACATAAAATTATAAACTAGGAAATCCATATTCCTTCAAAGAGTATTTCTTTTTAAACGTTAGTAAACAGCTCTGTATTTCTAATAGACATTAAACTTACACGACAATTTTTCTCTTACCTAATTTTACAGGAAAGCCTGGAGGAAGTTTCATTTGAACAAATTCTCTAAGCTTATTAAAGTGCTTGAAGGGAGCTATTACTTCCAAAACATTCAATAATCTGAAATATGGAAGGAGAAAAAAATTTTTCACTTTGATTTTATTGTCTCCTTATGTTTTATAACTACATGCTCCAAACTTACAGTATCACAGCTCCAATATCACAGATGTTAAAGATGAAAAAACGACGCTTCCTGTACCTCATTTTTTTTGTTTTATTATTCTTTTCACTGTGTCAAGGTCTATAACTTTTACATTTTATTGTGCAGCCATAATTTCCAGTTTTTTGATCTTAGATCTACATTTCAGCAGACTCAAAGCTCACACTAGTCCTCCTCCTAAGGTCTACACGTTCCCAAGTTCTTTAATTAGCCTACTGTTTGGATGCCTGAATTTCACTGCCAGTTTTGTGTGTGAGAGGGCTCGTAAGTGTTTATTATTCCTTGATTTCTTACAGATTTGATAAATGAGTGTTTCTTTTTTGCACACGAAAGGGGACTCTGACTCTCATAGTTTCAGTTTATACTATTTCCCTCTTAACTAACACAGTTTCACAAGGTCTCTTAGCAAGTGCTAAGAGGTCTCAGCACTCTTAGCACTCAGCATTACACTCGTCATTATACTGTAACTCCTCCGTTTAGCCTTTGCTTGGATGAATTTGATTTTAAGTAGTATTAATTTTCTCTCAAAAAGGGCCCATGGCTGCTGTACTGACTGAATTCTTCTGTGTCCTTTTCAATTGCCTTGATATATAAATGACATCTTACCTAACTGTGGTATCACACTTTCTTTGCCTCAACAATGTCGCGAAAAAATGTAAGGTCAGGCTGTTTTCTTAACACCTTTTCTCCCAAATGCCTTTAGACAGTTCTCTATTATAACTGAAATGCAATAGTTTAATCAGGATAATCACTACTTCTTGTCTATTTTTATTGGAGCCTAATCAGACTACAGATTTAATTCTTCCACACAAGAAAATTTCCTTCTATCATATTTTGAATACTATTTTGTTTACATTGTGGAGGCTTTTTATTTAAGTGGAACAGCAATGATCCTTATATTGAACCACTCTCCTCCATAAATCAGTTCAGTTCAGTCGCTCAGTTGTGTCCAACTCTTTGTGACCCCACGGACTGCAGCACACCTGTCCATCACCGTCTCCTGGAGCTTACTCAAACTCATGTCCATAAGTCGGTGATGCCATCCAACCATCTCATCCTCTGTCGTCCCCTTCTCCTCTTGCCTTCAATCTTTCCCAGCATCAGGGTCTTTTACAACGAGTCAGTTCTTCACATCAGGTGGCCGAACTATGGGAGTTTCAGCTTCATTATCAGTCCTTCCAGTGAATATTCAGGACTGAATAGTATTATCCTCCATATATATTACTTTTCAAATTCCTTTAACATCTTCTTTCACTGGGCTTCCCAAGTGGTACTGGTGGTAAAGAACCCATCTGCCAATGCAGGAGACACAAGAGATGTGGGTTCGGTCCCTGGGTCCAGAACATTCCCCTGGAGAAGAGCGCAGCAACCCACTCCAGTATTTTTGCCTGGAGATTCCCATGGACAGAGGAGCCTGGCAGGCTACAGTCCAAGGGTCGCAAAGAGTCAGACACGACTGAGTAGATTTAACATGCACATGCACTTCTTTCACTGGATTCACTATTAGCTATCAAAATTTAATTTTTGGCCACATCTATTCTGTTCATTGTTGTTTCTAATGTATTTGTTTTGCAATAGTGCTATTTAGTGCTTAATTTATTTCCTTAGCTTTATAATCTCCTTTTCATTTCATTCTATTGTCTTATCTTAGAGTGATCTAGTTTACCAATCATGTTCTTTTGTGCTCTCCTAAAGTATTTCTTTATGGCATCCGGTCCCATCACTCATGGGAAATAGATGGAGAAAGTGTCAGACTTTGTTTTTTGGGGCTCCAAAATCACTGCAGATGATGACTGCAGCCATGAAATTAAAAGACGCTTACTCCTTGGAAGGAAAGTTATGACCAACCTAGATAGCATATTCAAAGGCAGAGACATTACTTTGCCAACAAAGGTCCGTCTAGTCAAGGCTATGGTTTTTCCAGTGGTCATGTATGGATGTGAGAGTTGGACTGTGAAGAAGGCTGAGCACTGAAGAATTGATGCTTTTGAACTGTGGTGTTGGAGAAGACTCTTGAGAGTCCCTTGGACTGCAAGGAAATCCAACCAGTCCATTCTG
>NW_011494843.1:2554146-2561723 GCF_000754665.1 Bison bison bison | reverse complement strand
GCAAGGAAATCCAACCAGTCCATTCTGAAGGAGATCAGCCCTGGGATTTCTTTGAAAGGAATGATGCTGAAGCTGAAACTCCAGTACTTTGGCCACCTCGTGTGAAGAGTTGACTCATTGGAAAAGACTCTGATGCTGGGAGGGATTGGGGACAGGAGGAGAAGGGGACGACAGAGGATGAGATGGCTGGATGGCATCACTGACTCAATGGACGTGAGTCTGAGTGAACTCTGGGAGCTGGTGATGGACAGGGAGGCCTGGCGAGCTGCGACAGGGTCACAAAGAGTCGGACACGACTGAACTGAACTGAACTGAAAGTATTTCTAAAACTTATATTTTCACTTATATTTTATTCTAGAATGAGTTCTTTGTCTAGCTTTTACATACTACCTATGTTCCTTACTTTACTTTTTTAAGGGGGAATGGTTATAATTGCCACATTTTATAAATTCTAAGATACCTAATTTTTATTCATATATTAACATCTCTGAAATTGGAATAATTCCTAGAAGTGATAGCATCTTATAATTTACCACACTTTTGCTCTTCCTTACAATATATATCCAGAGTATCTTAGAGTCATTTTGGGTTCAAGATAAGATAAATTTTGCAGACTTGTATGTATGGCTAATTCCCTTCCTACATCTTCTGAGAACTATTAATTTATTTTCCTCTTTGATCAACAGCATGAAGACTAGATATGGAATTCTATCTACTCTTCTAAAGCTTGGCTATTGAGGAGTACAGGATGTGTATAGAATCTGTAGAAAAATAGGGGTCCTGCTCTCTTCCAGAATTTTTTTTTTTTAATGTATTAGGTCAGACTGGAAGTAGAAGGATCTAGGAAGGAAAGCCTAGGGCTTCAACCCGTCCCTGGCTTTAGTGAGAAGCCTGAATTTACAGTTCTGTCAGAATCGTCTCTAGACACCCACCTCCCATTCCACACATCTCTCCAAACTGTTTTTTTTTTTTTAATGAGCAACTGATGAATACAGGTTTGGAAGAATATATTCAAGATATTCATGGGAGTATTGTTTATAATGGTGACAAGCTACAAATAATTAAAATGTTTATCAGTAGGAGGATAACAAAATAAATGGCAATAAATTAATACCATAAAATACCAAGGAAAGAAAAAAAAAAGATAATGTAATTATTTTAAGAACTCCAAGATAACTCACTCACTTTTAAGAGAAAAGAGGAAATAGAATAAAATGCAGACTATTCCCCCATTTTTACAAAAAATGCTAAAAAAACACAGAGCAAAATTTAGACAAAAATATATTAGTTATTTACCTGTCAACTCAACTATTAGAAAGGTCAAAGAAAACTGCCATGTTTAGTCTATAAACTTCCATACTGTTAGATTTTCTATAATAAGCATGTATTCATGTATTATTTTTATAATTTAAAAAAATTATTCAAAATTTTTAGTTGAAATAACTAAAATGTTAATATTTTGAGAGCTGGAAAATTGCTAGAAGGGTGTAGACACTGCCAAAGCAAAGGCTATTTTACATTTCAAAGGCCTCAAATCCACCACTCAGATGCAAATATAATTATAGCCTTAAGATTTTAATAGTTTCTTTCATAAACTTGTGCAGTTAGTAACAAACTTACGATTCAATTCCCAAGGGAAATTCCTGGCTCATGGCTATCGTGGCTTTAAACGTTTTCTTACTTTCTTTGCACACCAGTTCTCTACCCAGATGAGGAGCTCTAAATTGAAAAAGAAAATATTAGGAAATTTTTTCCATGCTCTATCATCATCCTAAGAAGAATCTGTCATCTTCCAGTGACATTCATTAATATTTCAACTTTTCTTACTCTGAGCATAGAAATAAAATTATGCTAAAAGAGAATGAGACATGTATAACAATTGAGACAAGGGTAACAAGGAAAATAACAAGGTATAAAAAGTTATTTTACACTGAATATAATTTTAATAATCACTATTTTTAGTAACAAAGCAAAATCCTAGAAAAAAACAAACTTAAAAAATATCATTCCATATCTTTTAAATCATTTATTCAATTCAATCTCTTTTTACTATCTATGGTTCTCAGCACTGATCAATAAGAAGCAAGGTAAAGAATAAAGAATTTTATATTAATTATCGAAGGAGACATTTTATAGAAATTAAAAAAGTATACTACAAACCTTTCAACATTAAAAAGAAGACAACTTCTTCATAAGCATGAGGGTAAGTAATATTTCTTCTCCAACAAAAGAACATTTTCTATGAAAGACAGTACTTTCTTTGATATGGTCAGCTAGAAAAATTTATTTATTTCTTCATTCAAAATATTCATTCATCATTCTTTTATTCAATCAACATTTACTGGCTACAAACTATGTACTACATACTTTACTAATTATAAGCAATATAACATTAAGCAATTGTCTTGGGTAAGGACAATAAGAAGTAGTCTGGCAGAGGCTGAAACAAAGGGATGATGACATGGAAAGGTAAAAAGCAGATAAACAATGAGTGGCCTTAAACACCCTGCAAAAGACTGGATAATAAGAGAATATAAAGTTCATCTTACAGTGAAAAAACTCAAACAAGCAGTTTCACTAGGCAGTCTTCATATTCTATTTCCTTGGAATAATGTCGTATGGGTTTTGGGGAGTATATAAACTGGCAAGAGGGATGTAGAACTGCGGCTCTACATTTTACTCGAAAGAGAGAATGTAATTAGGGGTGCTTCTCCCTCATCATACTTCATCCACATTTTTAAAAGAAAAAAGAAGTGCTTCAGACAAAACTATACTACTAATTCTCTGTAAAAAATTTTTTTACAAAACTTTTTTTCTATAAACCAAAAAATACATAAACACAACAAAACCAACACTTACTTTCCATTTTCAGCAGATATATACTCTTCCCATGTAATAGTGTTCTGAGGAGGAGGGGTAAGGGACTGTCTTCGAATCGGCTGCCAAAAAAAAAAAAGAAAGAAAGAGTAAGGGGGAGAGAGAGAGGGAGAAAGAGGAGGGGGGAATAGAGACAAAAAAGAGACCAAGAGGGAGAGAGAAAAGAAAATTATCATATTTTAAAAAATATAAAGTTAAAACATATAAGAAATTACAATCTCCTTAATATCATCAATATAATGCTTTAAGAGGTTATTCGGAGATAGTTCCATGATGACATAAGCTCCATCAGTAATATTTATTATTAATATTATTTTTAAAATCTCAAAAAGAAAAGTATAAAAGAGGTAAAATCCGTTCATTCAATGCTTTAATCACCTAAAATCTTTCTGACATTATGCCAGACGCTGAACATGGGAACTACAGAGAAGTATAAAAACTAATCCTGACTTCATGAGGCTCACAGTTCAGAGCTGGAAAGAAAAAACATATACAAACATGAACAATTAATCAGGAATACAAAATATTAAATGATTAAAGACAAAATGTGCTTACAAAAATCTGGGTAATACAAGGGTTCAGAAAACAGGGCAGTCTTCTATAGACAATAAATTGAGATTAGAAGATTAACACTCCAATTTAAAAGAAAAGAAAAAGAATATTTTGGACAGGGAGAATTAATAATGAAAATACTAGGTTGACTTGAACTAGGGAGGAAAGTTCAAAAGGAATATCAACAAGAGTGGTAAGGGTCATATCAGGTTTAAAACTTACCCCTTGTCTTTGTTAACTAAGAATCTGGATCACTATAGGATAAACTGGCAAGAAAGAAATAAGGGAGTAGAGTAGAAATTGCTAAGGAAAAATGTACAAGACAAACTATATACAGCAAAAGGGTAACAAGTGAAAGACCGCTATAAATGACAACAACAACAAAAAACAGTACCACTGGGAGAGGTTCCATTCAGAGAAGTATGGTTTTGGATATAATGAGTTTAAGATGTTAATAGGCAGCATGTTAAACCAAGGATTCTGAAGACACAAAAATGAGCCAGAATCCCACCCAGCTCCACTAGCTAGCAGTTGTGTGAACTGGGACGAGTAACTTTATATAACTGTCAATTTAACTCACCTGCAAAATGGAAATATGACCATCACCCCATAGTTAAAAATTCAATGAGATAATGTATAGAAACGGTTAGTGCTTGGTATTTTGAAAGGATTCAGTAAATAATAATGAGTATTTTATACTGGGAAGTTCCTAGAGGGCAGTTACAAAAAGAGAAGGAAGGAAGGAAATCATATTTAGAAATAATGTTAAGAATTCTCTGACTAAATAAAAAGTAAGAAAACAGGACTGATGACTGAGTCCTAAAAATCACACAGATTGGGGGTGGTGGGATGGGGAATGCAGGAAGAGGACAGAAAGGAGCCTTTAAAAGGACAGAAAGGAGACTTTAAAAGTGTTTAAAATTAAAGGAGATATTAATCAATAAGAAAAAAACAGAGTACCAAGGTATCATGGAAGTGAAAAGACTGTTTCAGTACCAAAACACAAAGACTTTAAAGAAGCCTGAAAAACTGGCCATAAATTTTGTTGGCTAGAAATCATTGATGATCTCTGAGTAACAGCCGAAGAATGTGGGACGAAAGGAAACTAATAGTTTTTTGAGCATCAGGCAGTTGAAAGACAACATTCTGCCCTTGAGAAGCTTATAAAGAGATACACAGGAAGTGAATAATTATAATCCAGGGTGATGGTTATTACGATGGAGAGATCAAGAGGATGGCATAAAGAGCACAGAGATCTGCCTGACCCAGGCTGGGGCAGGCAGCCAAAAAGATGTGCGAGCAAGGCTGGTTCCTAGTGGAGAAGTCTGAAAGAAAGAGAACAAAATAACCAATTGAAGGACACTGAAGAACAAACCATGGTGAGAAAATGCATTCTGTAATAGGAAAACTACAAGCGTGGTGTGTCTAAACAGCAAGATACAGGGTAAAAGGGCAAGACAGAAGAGGAAATGTAGTTTCAAAGGGTTTTATGCAGTAAGTAGGTTGTATTTTACTCAAAAAGCAATGGACAAATATTTTGAGCAATATTATGCCGCTTTTAGAACACAAACACTGGAGCCAGACTGACTAAATCCTGGCTTTGCCAATTACTAGCTGACTTTGGAAAATTATTCAAACTCTTTTGTCTCAAGTTTAGTTAACTATAACCTCTCAGGGTTGTTGTAAGGATATAACTGGATAGTTAACCTAAAATACTTAAAACAGTGCCTAACAAATAGTAAATATTCTATACATTTTAGTTATCAAGGCTTTACATAGTTCAATCTATTGCAGAGAGCTCATTCTGGTAGCAGTAAGTTAGGAAGCTATCTCTAATTCAAATGAGAAATGATAAGGGGAGCTATTTCAAAGTGGAAGAAGAGAGATTCATGAGATCTTTAGGATTTTGTGATCAATTATAGACACAGAGGTAAGAAAAGTTAAGAAGTTCAAGGACAAATATCAGGGTGCTGACTTAGGTCATGGTAGCAGATAATGGTGGTACCACTTAAGACAGAGAAGGAAAAAAATTGTCCTATCAGATTTAAACATACTAAATTTTAGATACCTATGTTTATCCATGTGGAGGAAGGAAAACACTATAGATCTGGTGATTAAAAGTCAGGTCAGAATTGAAGGTATATATTGGGTGAGAGTTACTAGTATTTATGTGGTAACTGAAGCATCAGTTATGTATCTAACAAAGAGACATTAGAGAATACTAGATGTCTACTCAATCAATAATCTATTCTCCTATTCTTTGTTGTAAAAGAACCTTCCCACCAATTTTTGACTGGACACATTACTTTCTAGATAAGACTTCTTTTCTAGCCATCTTTACAGACAGCTAAGTGTAATCATGTAACTAAGTTCTAACTAATGGGATTTGAGCAGTGATGTGTGCAACTTCTGGCTGGGTTCTCAAACAGAACAGGCATGGCCCTTCCTTCCTAATTACTATTAGGAATTGGTATTCCTAATTGTTGGGATACTAGGTAATAAAGCATCGTATACCATGTGGATGAGAGCTAGATCCTAAAATGCTAAAGAAATATTGATAAGACAGGGGAAAAAAAAAAAAAGGATAGGTCTGAGATGAACACATAGAGCAATGAAACCATACAAACTCAGATTTTTACGTAAGAAAAAAAATAAACTCCTGTCTTGTTTAAGTTAATGTATTTTGAATCTCATAGTCAGCCAAACTAACATCATGAAAAGAGTGAAAAGTGTTAGTCGCTCAGCTGTGTCCAACTCTTTGCAGCCCCATGGGACTGTAGCACAACAGACTCCTGGGTCTATGGGATTCTCCAGGCTGGAGTGGGTTGCCACACCCTCCTTCAGGGGATCTTCCCAACCCAGGGATCCAACCTGCATTTCCTGCATTGCAGGCAGATTCTTTACCACTGAGGCCCCAGTCTATTTAATACCTATATATATATTTAATACTTGCATATATATTTGGCTATAACTAGTATTTTATATACTTCCTGGCATGATTAATGTAGCATGTCATATAATTTTTCAGGTAATAAACTTCTCTAAGCAGTTTCTACTATTTCCAGTAGAACTCTTTCTAAACTATGTATTATACATCCCCCATCTTAGTAGAGACTGTAATGAATCTAACTTAACCTTTTACTGAGCACTTTACCTCATCATTATGAAAATCAGTTGTTACATTTTAATAAGCTCTGTCTTAGTTTATGTTTATTCTAACTTGCCCTTTGTTATATACTGATACTTGCAGTTGAATCTGTCAGTGTTCCCTCCACGCAGTTATCACAACTATTTAATGAAACAGGAAGACATGAAGGCTGCCACAGGACACCTGATGGCTTTCTGTTATTTCCCCAAGTCAATAGGGTCTGTAACTGAAATGACATCAAACCTTTCCTACATAATTAAATGCAAACTTCTAATGCCTGTTTTTCTTAAAGCATAAAAAAAGAGTTTTAATTTATTGCTAGATTTGCTAAATTCTAGTATTTTATGTTGCAAAGATTTCTGGAAGTTTAAGGCATTCACGTATTTTACGTCTATGTGTTCCTATTTTGAGTTTATATATTAAAAATATGTAACCACTAACAGAGGTTAACTCAATATTCTCTCTCTATATATATAGCTAGCTGGCATACAATTAATACTGTTATCAATGACTGTCTAAGGGATAAATATGACATTGCTTCCTCCAATTGGGTAGAACAAAGTGGAAAGCAGCACCAAAAGTATAGGAGCAAGTAGCCATGACTTAAGAATTTCTGAGCACTTAAATTTTATTATAAAAAATACTGTTAAAAATATATACTAAATATTAGAACTATGTCTGGAAAGGAGGGGGGAAGAAGAAGTAGGCATGGCAAAACTAGTTAAACAGCAATTTCTCCTAAATGCTACCTATAAGCTATTTCTTATAGAAACTAAAACAAATATTTGGCTATAAAAAGAGAAGAAACTCAAAAGCTAATTATTTAGAATAAAGAACATAAATTCATTCTGAAAAAGACTAGTATATTTATTTTTAAGAAATGAAATTTTACTAAAATGTGGCTTTAAAATATAGTATTTTGGGGAATTCCCTAGCAACACAGTAGTTACAACACCACACTTTCACTGCAGAGGGCACAGGTTCAATCCCTGTTTAGGGA
>NW_011494843.1:2521833-2554046 GCF_000754665.1 Bison bison bison | reverse complement strand
ACCCAAAAATGAAAAAAAAAAAAAATATATATATATATATATGTATATATACAATATTTTCATGTCTTTTGAAAACAATCATAGTAAAACTAGTCATATATGTTTTCTAGGCTTGCAAAAATTTCAATAATGCTCTGAAGCCAAAAACATGTTTTTTACTAATATGTTTTAGACACATCACTGAAAAAAAACACAATACTAATTTTTAGTACACTTTTCAATAGCAAACTTCCCTTATTCCTTTTCTAGGTTCAATTTCACAATATTCTGAAAGAATTGCTAAGATGAGTTAAATATGTGGATACACACAAAGAAGAGACTATAACAAAGGCAGACTGGGAAGCAATATACTTAAAACAAGAAGAACCTGGGGATCGGTCCTAGAATCAAAACCCATCATTGCTACTTATAGCTTTATGATTTCAGATATATTATTTTTTTTTAACTTCACTCTCCTTTCTATAAAATTGCACAATGATAGTCATCTCAGTTCAGTTCAGTTCAGTTGCTCGGTCGTGTCTGACTCTGCAACCCCGTGGACTGCAGCACGACAGGCTTATCTGTCCATCACCAACTCCCAGAGCTTACTCAAACTCATATCCATTGAGTCAGTGATGCCATCCAACCATCCCATCCTCTGTCGTCCCCTTCTCCTCCTGCTTTCAATCTCAGTAGGTCATTGTAATAATTAATAACTAAATGAGATAATATATGAAAAAATACTTCACCCAATACCCAGGAACCATTTCCTTTGATTCCTAATTAGAAGTCAAAAGCTTAATTATTTAACTCGCACTATTTTGTTCTATTATATAGGCATCTGGGATTAAACTAAGTTTTAATTTCAATGTGTAAAACTGTATTTGATTAAAATGTCAATTAAAGACCCCTTTAACAATTCAACTGCATAGTTACAAATTCCACCCTAAAGAAAATAACTTGTGTACATATCTCAAAATGGTTTCCTGCCAAAATTAAACAAACGTAGCAGTTAATACCTATAAGCAATAAGCACAACAATGTCATCTTTTTAAAAAGAACTGTAACAATAAATAACAATGTAGGTCCAAAGAAATGGCTTTTTTGGCTCTTTAACAATGAAAAAGGGTAGTGGCTTTGTCAAAGATTAAGCTCATCATTCCCTCTCTCAATTCATCTCCTATTAGCTGAACATAACACATCCTACAACTCCTACTGATCAAGAGATCAGTAAATACCAGGAGGTGTCTGGAAAATAAAGTCTAGTGAGGCTCTATCCCAAGGACAAAAGAAAAATGAGGACTACAAAGAGGATCTGGCAGGAAGAGAACAGGATCATACTAAACTGGTCTGATCATATTTTAACTTAAACATTTAATGTGGATTCTTAAGTACTTTTACATCCTGTACTCATTAAACAATGGCTGATTTGCTCAATATATAAACTTCTTAACATTAAAATAATTTTCCAAACAAACATAATATTACCATGAATTAATTGAAACCTGGCATACTATTCTACAAAGTTTGTCTATCCCTAACACAAGAGAAGACTCTACACATGGACATCACCAGATGGTCAACACCAAAAATCAGACTGATTATATTCTTTGCAGCCAAAGATGGAGAAGCTCTATATAGTCAGCAAAAATAAGACCCCGGAGCTGACTGTGGCTCAGATCATGAACCCTTTACTGCCAAATTCAGACTTAAATTGAAAAAAGTGGGGAAAACCACTAGACCATTCAGGTATGACCTAAATCAAATCCCTTATCCATTATACAGTGGAAGTGAGAAATAGATTTAAGGGACTACATCTGATAGACAGAGTGCCTGATGAACTATGGACGGATTCGTGACACTGTACAGGAGACAGGGATCAAGACCATCCCCAAGAAAAAGAAATGCAAAAAAAAAGCAAAATGGCTGAGGAGGCCTTACAAAAAGCTGTGAAAAGAAGAGAAGCGAAAAGCAAAGGAGAAAAGTAAAGATCTACCTGTTTGAATGCAGAGTTCCAAAGAATAGCAAGGAGAGATAAGAAAGCCTTCCCCAGGGATCAATGCAAAGAAATAGAGGAAAACAATAGAATAGGAAAGACTAGAGATCTCATCAAGAAAATTAGATATACCAAGGGAACATTTAATGCAAAGATGGGTACAATAAAGGACAGAAATGGTATGGACCTAACAGAAGCAGAAGGTATTAAGAAGAGGTGGTAAGAATACACAGAAGAACTGTCCAAAAAAGATCTTCACGACCCAGATAATCATGATGGTGTGATCACTCACCTAGAGCCAGACATCCTGGAATTTGAGGTCAAGTGGGCCTTAGAAAGTATCACTACAAACAAAGCTAGTGGAGGTGATGGAATTCCAGTTGAGCTATTTCAAATCCTGAAAGATGATGCTGTGAAAGTGCTGCACTCAATAGGTCAGCAAATTTGGAAAACTCAGCAGTGGCCACAGGACTAGAAAAGGCCAGTTTTCATTCCAATCCCAAAGAAAGGCAATGCCAAAGAGTGCTCAAATTACTGCACAATTGCACTCATCTCATACGCTAGTAAAGTAATGCTCAAAATTCTCCAAGCCAGGCTCCAGCAATACGTGAACCATGAACTTCCAGATGTTCAAACTAGTTTTAGAAAAGGCAGAGGAACCAGAGATCAAATTGCCAGCATTCACTGGATCATCGTAAAACCAAGAGAGTTCCAGAAAAACATCTATTACTGCTTTATTGACTATGGCGAAGCCTTTGATTGTGTGGATCACAATAAACTGGAAAATTCTTCAAGAGATGGGAATACCAGACCACGTGACCTGCCTCTGAGAAACCTGTATACTGGTCAGGAAGCAACAGTTAGAACTGGACATGGAAGAATACACTGGTTCCAAATAGGAAAAAGAGTACATCAAGGCTGTATATTGTCACCCTGCTTATTTAACTTGTATGCAGAGTACATCGTGAGAAACACTGGGCTAGAGGAAGCACAAGCTGGAATCAAGACTGCTGGGAGAAATATCAGTCACCTGAGATATGCAGATGACACCACCCTATGGCAAAAAGTGAAGAGGAACTAAAAAGCCTCTTGATGAAAGTGAAAGAGGAGAGTGAAAAAGTTGGCTTAAAGCTCAACATTCAGAAAACTAAGATCATGGCATCCGGTCCCATCACTTCATGGCAAACAGATGGGGAAACAGTGGAAATGGTGGCTGACTTTATTTTTTTGGGCTCCAAATCACTGCAGATGGTGATTACAGTCATGAAATTAAAAGACACTTACTCCTGGGAAGGAAAGTTATGACCAACCTAGACAGCATATTCAAAAGCAGAGACATTACTTTGCCAACCAAGGTCCATCTAATCAAGGTTATGGTTTTTCCAGTAGTCATGTATGGATGTGAGAGTTGGACTATAAAGAAAGCTGAGCACAGAAGAATTGATGCTTTTGAACTGTGGTGTTGGAGAAGACTCTTGAGAGTCCTTTGGACTGCAAGGAGATCCAAGTAGTCCATCCAAAGGAGATCAGTCCTGGGTGTTCATTGAAAGAACTGATGTTGAAGCTGAAACTCCAATACTTTGGCCACCTGATGTGAAGAGCTGACTCATTTGAAAAGACCCTGATGTTGGAAAGACTGAAGGCAGGAGGAGAAGGGGATGATAGAGGATGAGATGGTTAGATGGCATCACCGACTCACTGGACATGAGTTTGGGTAAACTCCGGGAGTTGGTGATGGACAGGGAGGCCTGGCGTGCTGCAGTTCATGGGATTGCAAAGAGTTGGACACGACTGAGCGACTGAACTGAACTGAAAACGTAATTTGGCACAACACCGCAAGGGAGAGACTAAACATTTAAGGAATTCAAGTCTCTTCATAGTAGCCTTTAAGCTTTTCGTGACTGTGACTGACGTTTTACACTATAACCCCGCAGAGACACATATGCACATAAACACAACATACATACACACCCCTGACACTACTGATTCATAAAGTAATAAGGACCCAACTGGAGATGCAGGAGACAAGGATTTGATCCTTGGGACAGGAAGATCTCTTGGAGGAGGAAATATGGCAGTATTCTCCAGTATTCTTGTCTGGAGAATCCCATGGACTGAGGAGCCTGGCGGGGTACAAGTCCATAAGGTCACAGAGTTGGACATGACTGAGCGACTGAGCACACACACACACTATGTGCTCTAGCTTTATTATCTGAATTTAGATTCTACTTAAAAAAAAAGCAGGAGTCATAATAGCCCACTAAACTGAATTCATAATCCACTAGAGTGGATTCAAATTCTACAATTTGAAAACACTGCTATAAAAAATGTCATAAAATGTTAATCTTTGGGAATCTTTTATTTTCCAGTTTTAACATCTAAAATTGTTAAAATAAAAAACCATTAAGAACCCATCCAATTCATGTTACTAAGGAAATAAGATTGCAGACACAAGTTATCGTGTCTTGTACCTAAGCATTTCCTTGATTTCCCTCCCCTTTCCTAACTGTCACACAATTCTTTGCAGGTAGCATGTTTTCAATAAATACATACTGAATACAAAATTTATCAAATGGTATTGGCTAAAAATGACTTCATAAAGTAGGCAGATTGTTAGCAAGGCCTTCAAAGCAGCAGCAGGTTTCAGTTGATGAAGTAGAAAAAAATATATGCAAAGGGATCATGCTTTGGTTTCATGTTTACAAAATGACTTTAATCTATTTATTAGTGAAGACTCAAAAACCAACAACAGATTCACAAAAAACTCACCAGACCATCACAGAAAAATGAAAGGTGATACATGGTAAAGAAAACCTACGAGCATATTTAAATAAACTCACTGAATGCCAGGACTGAAGTCTACCCCCTCCCTTAGAACATTATACATTAAGAAAAGTAAAATTATACCTCAAAATTCTGTTCCATTATGTTTCCACCTTTACTCAAACTCTCCATAATGGCCTTATTTCGAAGAATGTCTTCTTCACTGAGATGTTCTCTTCTTTTTCTTGATTCTAAAACAAGTCCATTCACCAGATAAAAGTCGGCCAAAAAGTTTCCTACCCTTTCCTAAAACGAAATCAAATATTTCAAAATAATAAAACAAAGTTTACCTTAGATTTTTTTTTAAAGTTTCAAAGTAAAATATACAGTTTCTCCATAAACATGTAACATTTAGATGAAAATAAATATTCCTCTGGTACTTAAAATTATCAAATTATCTTACACATTCTATTAAGCTAAAAAATACATAACATTACACATTTTCAATTTGTAAAGGAAAATTTTTAAACACATAAAATGCAGGTAGTTAATCTCCAATGAATTAAGACTAAGTAAAAACAGCACATAGTATTCCTTTAGAATCTACTAAGTAGCACAAAGCTACAGAAAACTTAATTTAGCTAATAATCAAATATCATGAGTTATAAGGAGGGGTCAGGGATAATTAATGTTCCCATTTTATAGATAGAAATAAAAACTAGAATAAAAAGAAATAAACTAAGTCACATAAAAACTTCTAGTACAACTAAAATTAATTACCCATTCCAATATTCTCTAGCAGGCCCAAACTTACAAGATACAGTTGCTTGCTTCTTTCAACAAAAAGAGAACAACCAAGCAGTCTTGCTCACTAGTACCGTTTATATTTATATTATGGATTGAGACTGGGGAACTCAAATGGAATAAAAGGACATCAAGAAGAGTCCTCCTTCAACATTAACCTTCACTTTTTTCAGACCCACAGGTGGTCAGAGTTTGAAATACCTTACCTCAAACAACATGATCAGTAACTTACTGAAAACAGGCTTCCCATTTCTACCTGTATGCAAATCACTTCTCTTGCTGCTGCTTTCTGGCATTCCAAAACTAAGTGTTTAGAGTGGCTTCTGTTTCTACCTTGCTTTGTGGCTTCCTTACCAATCATCAGAAAGGAAGGCATTCTGCACCTGTTTCTACCTACAAAATGGGAACTATAAGCAATTACTGACTCCCTCCTTACCTGTCAAAGATTTAAGAAGATCACCTAGACACTCTTCAAGAGCTTTGAGCTGCTTAGCAGTAGTACTAGATGAACAGCAGCTTCAATTTTTATCTTCTCTTGAAGTGATCCTTCTAATGCTGTCCAGAAGAACAGAGTACAGACAAATAAGACTCAGGCCAACAAATAGATTGCAGTATAGGATCTCACATCTGGAAATCCTATCATGTTACTCATTGCCAAACAGGCTTAGAGATGAAAATTGATGAACCTAGATCTCAAAGTGAGAATTTTTCTGTGGTTGGGAAACATTCAGGTGATAATGATCAATTTTGGAAATCTTATAATGAAAAAGCATTTATTAAAAATAAATCAAAAAACAAGTCATATCAATAAAAATATTTAAATGTATATTTCTTATAATACAACCATTCCATTTCTTGCTAGCTATAAAAGACAATGCAAAGGGATATAAAAGGATGGTAAATGTAACATCATTTATACTGGGAGAAAACTGGACACAAATGTGTATCCACCTAAACATCCAAAAATAAGAGACTGAGTAAATAAATTACAACATATCCATACTATGGAATACAATGCAGTAGCTAAGAAGAATAAAGTAATTCTAAGACATACTAAAAATTGGGTGGAGGGGGGAGTTGCAAAATAATAGATACAATGCAATGACACTTTTTGAAAAAATAAATATTTGTATCAATAACTAAATATTATTATAGATATAAATCAATATACATTGAGATACATTGATTATTATATATATATATCAATGTACAATGAGTTGGACATGACTGAGCAACTGAACAACAATGTACATAAAGTATAAGAAAAGTCAGGAAGATATACAGCTGGATAATCTTCTGCAAAAGACTCTGGGACTATAAGCTGTAGTCAAGAGGGATTTCTCAGCTTTATATGTAAGATTGTGTGGTAGTTAATTTTATGTCAATTTGGCTAGACTATGATGCCCAACTGTTCAAACACCACCAGTCGAGATGTTGCTACAAAGCCGATATGGGATTTTGGAGGGGTGCACCACACAGCTTGCAGGATCTCGGTTCTCCAAGAAGGGACTGAAGCCAGGCCATGGTGATGAAAACATGTCCTAATTACTGGACTGCTGAGGAATTTCAAGATGGCATTTTTTAGATTGGTTGAAATTTAAATCTATAGACTTGGAGTAAAGCAGATTACCCTCACACAGTGGAAAGGCTGTTTCCAATCAAATGCAGGCCTGAAGAGCAAAGACTAAGGCTTCCCAAAGGAAAAGCAATTCTGCCTCAAGACTGCAACACAGAAACCTTGCCTGATATTCTGATCTATAGATTTCAGGCTCAAAACCATACAACTCTTTTCTGAATTTTCAGCCTGCTGGACTGTACTACAAATCTCAGACTTATCAGGTCCTACATTCACACAAGCTAATTCCTTAAAGTAAATCAACCTCTTCCTTACTCTTCTCTCCTTCTGTGTGTGTGTGTGTGTGTGTGTGTGTATACACATAGATATATACACATATACAGATAGATATAGATCTCCTATTAATTCTGTTTCTCAGAGAACCCTGACTAATTTACTTTTGTCTTTATAATAAGGATATATTTCTGTTGTGTGTAATAAAAGATAAATTCATAAAATCTTGGCCCTTACCCAATGTTATTTATTCTTTAAAATTTTATAAAATGCTTCTTCATACATCCAACTAAAAAATGCGTGAGTATATTTTGAGCAGATGAAATAAGAATTATGGAAAGAATTTACAATTTACTAATGGAGAAACCTCCACTGAGATTTAATGAAACAAGTACTGTAGAAATTTAAGCTTATTTAGCCTTAGTCAAATATATGGAATACTCAGGAATAGATAATGGGTAAGTAAATAATTTTAAAGTTGAAAAGTAGAAAAAAGGTTCAGGGAAATGAATTTAACAGTGTAGCTTCTTTATGGTCTTTTTAAAATAAAAGCATTAGAAATATAACAGAACCATGTGAAGACATTGTTTCCTATTTAACAACAAGGCAACTGACAACAAGAATATTTTTCAACATAAAATTCAAATGAACTAAGCTTTCTCTCCTGGCTTCTGTAAGATGATCTTCCAACTCTGTAACCAACCATTATAATTCCCTATTTGGATTCAAGGAGAAAAGAATACATGACTTGACAATTAAGCTACTCGTTCTACATGTGTTTCCATCACATTATTTTGGCAATATTAAATACTGAACAGTTTTTAAAGTGTAAAAATCTCGATTTGCACATACTGTTTTATCTTCCCGAAAAAGCCATCCAGTTTGGGCACGCGTAAAAGAAATTGATTTGGTTGATAAGGTTGCAGAGTAAATATCGCTACTCATTAAAATGTCAACCTCTTCTTCTGTTTCCATCTCTGATTCCTGAGGTGGAGGCAAAAGGTAGATATAAGAAACTAAGTTTTTAAAGGTAATTAGTGCCACAAATGAAAATATCAACAATTAAAATGTTACAAATTTCAAAAAGCAAAAAGGACCGATTCTAAAAACAATTACAGAAGTTTAAACTTTGTATATCTAAATAAGTTGGGCTTCCCTTGTGGCTCAGCAGGTAAAGAATCCATATGCAATGCGGGAGACCTGGGTTGGATCCCTGTGTTGGGAAGATCCCCTGTAGAAGGGAAAGGCTACCCACTCCAGTATTCTGGCCTAGAGAATTCCATGGACTGGATAGTCCATGGGGTTGCAAAGAGTCAGACATGACTGAGTGACTTTCACTTTCATCTAAATAAGTTAGAATTATAACTAATTATGAATCTAAAAATACAGGACACATGAAAAATGTACTTTGTAATGAAAATAATAATAGTTTACCCCATCACAGAAATATATAATGGAAATAATACTAGATTACACATTACATAAATACAGAGTACATAATTACAGAAGATTTAAGAATTAAGTAGACAGGTCTGAGACAAAATCCCTACACAAAGGTTTTGTTTTCTTTAAATACAGATGAATCTTACTTTAGTTTTTTTAACCTGAAGACCCACTGCTACCATTTGAGCCCTTCTTTCCCAGTAGTTTTAAGTGGAAGGAAGAAAGGGAAGGGCAGGAAGGAAAGAAAGGAAAGGAGTATAGGATCTTCTCTATACTCATCAAAGAAAGAAAAGGAATCCATAAATATCATCCCATGATTTCCAAACTCAATTAGCAGCCTTGCTTCAATGTATTCCCCAGTGCTGGCATATAATAATTGATCAAAAAATATTTTTTAAAAGAAAAAGCTTTGCACTTGTTTCATGTATAGAAACATAACTAAATGACCAAGTAAGAAGAGTAACTGAGTAGGTAATAAATGAGGTTCTATTCTCTTAACAGGCTAAGAGAGTTTCCCTGATACTTAGGACCACAGAATCCAAACGAGAGAAGGAGGAAAAAAAGAAGAACCCAGAGCCTTAGTGGAGAGTGAGAACCATCCATAGGGTTTACAATAACTAGAGGCTCTATCTTCCATATTTCCTGATTTCTAGATTCCCAAGAGGCCTATTTTCTATTCCTCACCACCAAACTTTCACCCAGATTTCCTTCACCCTTGCAAGTGAGGAATGGAAAATCTTGACATTAATGCTAAGGCTGTATAACAGATGAAAATGTATTCCTGGTAACCCAAACTAATTCTGAACACAACTGCAAAATTTTGGCTGGCATAGATTGTATAGAACTATTAATCCTCATGATGCAAATATGTTATAAATTAGGATTTTATGTATTAGCTTGGGAACAACACTATATATAACACTACCTATGAAGAAATTTGCTTTAAGTTTCAAACATTCCATTTCAAAGAAACTTTTTTTATATACTTTTACGTATGGGTTTATTTTTGGCTGTGCTGGGTCTTTGTCGCTGCACGGGCTCTTCTCTAGTGTAGGGGAGGGGGCTACTCTCTAGTTGTGGAGCACAGTGTCATTGCGTGGCTTCTCGCATCACAGAACACAGGCTCAGAGTGCAGGCTCAATAGCTGGAGCACACAGGCGCAGCTGCTTCTTGACATGTGGGATCTTCTGAACCAAGGATCACACCCATGTCTCTCTCTTGCACTGGCAGGCGGATTCTTTAGCACTGAGCCATGAGGGAAACCCGCAAAAAACATTTGATACAGAACTCTTCTATAAATTGTACACTATCTCCTAACCACATCACTGAAAATGACCTGTTATTAATTACATTCATTCAGCAAACACTTAATGAACAGTTAGTACTTATAAATACATATTGGTGAAAAAAACAAGTATTCCCTGCCTTAAGAATTACTGCTTACTATCTAGCTTTTCTATATTCTTTTAGACATAAAATACACACGCATATACCCTAAATACATCAGCTAATATTTACACCACTAGCCTTAATCTCTGGCTTCTCTTTTAGTATCATCTTTCTAACTCATCCATTGCCTCGTTAGCTATCCTATTGTTATTTAAGACACAAGAATTCAAATTATTTAGTACACTTCTGAGAGTCTAGAATAAGGGTCAGCAGAATATGAAAAGCAGTCAAATCCAGTGCACCACTTGTTTTTATAAGTAAAATTTTATTAGAACACAGCCACACTCATTCATTAATATATTGTCTAAGGTGACTTTTACGTTAATAACAGCAGAGGTGAGTAGCTGTGACAGAGACCATATGACCCTAAAAATACATTTAAATATCTAAAATATTGACTCTCTCCCTTACAGAAAGAGTTTGGCAAACTCTGGCTTAGAATGCACTGATGCTGTATTAAGTACCAGAGAACACAACTAAAAGACCCCCATACCTTTGAGGAGCTTAGCCCCCACAAAAAAGAAGAATGCCATATAGACTAAAAGAAAAAAAGGAAATAGCACTAGAAGCTCTACAGTACCAGATTTAGTGGAGCATCAAGAAAAGAATGGTCAACCAGGAGGGGAGGAAGCAACAACACTAAATAGGTATCCCTCAGGGTGACAGTGTAAGAAGTGTATTCCTGGAAGTGGAAACAACATGAACAAAGGAATGAAATACTAAACAGCCTGGAAAAAACTGCAAAGAGTTCAGCATGAGGGTAGCTATGATAACAAGGTAAGGCAAACATGGGAAAGTCAGCAAAAGCCATGTCCTGAAGGAACCATCCCATGAGGAGGAATTTGGATTTCATTCTTCTTGGCAATAGGGAACTTTTACAGTGTCTTTAAGGAAGACAAGTTTCATGAATTTGTTTTCAATGTTCAACCTATCTCCAATATGTGAGATAATTTAGAAGCAGGCAAGAAGGGGGCCAGGAAGATCATTTATGAGACATTTGTGACACTCCAGCTGAAACAGTATCTAAATTATGGCAATAACAGCATCAATAAAAAAAAAAAGGGATAATTATAAGGCATCTGGAGAGGGAAATGGCAACCCACTCCAGTATTATCACCTGGAGAACCCCATGGACAGAGGAGCCTGGTGGGCTGCTGTCCATGCGGTCGCACAGAGTCGGACAAGACTGAAGCAATTCAGCATGCATGCACCCATAACGCATTAGGGAGACAAGAATAACCACACATGTTCTCTAATTAGGAAACCTGAGAGTCCAAGAAAAAAGGTCCAAAAAATTCCAAGCTTTCTCACGGAACAGAAAATGATGTTAATCACCAAAAGAAAGAAAATGGGAGAACAGGCACCTGGAGGGAAAATAATGAGTTAAGTCTTCAACAAACTGAATTTTGAGGTACTTAAGAGACACATATGATACCCAGTAGGCATTTAAATAGGTCCCCACTCAGAAGATTTGAGTTAGAAATAAATACTCGTGAATTATCAGCTAATAAGAGGTAGTGAGAGCTGTGGGGATATTCTGGCAATTTGTAAAAATGAGAACAACATCAAGGGCCTATCAATATTCAAGAAGTAAGCAGAGAAAGAGCCTCTTGATGCAAGTAAAAGAGGAAAGTGAAAAAGTTGGCTTAAAGCTCAACATTCAGAAAATGAAGATTATGGCATCTGGTCCCATCATTTCATGGGAAATAGATGAGGAAACAGTGTCAGACTTTATTTTTGGGGCTCCAAAATCACTGCAGACGGTGATTGCAGCCATGAAATTAAAAGACGCTTACCCCTTGGAAGGAAAGTTATGACCAACCTAGACAGCATATTAAAAAACAGAGACATCACTTTGCCAACAAAGGTCTGTCTAGTCAAGGGTATGGTTTTTCCAGTAGTCATGTATGGATGTGAGAGTTGGACTGTGAAGAAAGCTGAGTGCCGAAGAAATTGATGCTTTTGAACTGTGGTGTTGGAGAAGACTCTTGAGAGTCCCTTGGACTGCAAGATCCAACAAGTCCATCCTAAAGGAAATCAGTCCTGGCTGTTCATTGGAAGGACTGATGTTGAAGCTGAAAGTCCAATACTTTGGCCACCTGATGCGAACAGCTGACTCATTTGAAAAGACCCTGATGTTGGGAAAGATTGAAGGCAAGAGGAGAAGGGGACGACAGAGGACAAGATGGTTGGGTGGCATCACTGACTCAATGGACATGAGTTTGGGTAGGCTCTGGGAGTTTGTGATGGACAGGGAGGCCTGGCATGCTGCAGTTCATGGGGTCACAAAGATTCGGACACGACTGAGTGACTGAATTGAACTGAACTGGAGAAAAAGGAAGAGACAAAAGAGAGTAAGACAGAAACATGGGAAAAGAACATCTATTGGCCAAAGTCAAATCACAAGGAAATGAAATTTTTAAGAACTGAGTTATTACTAATAGAAAACACTTCAGAGAAATCTATACAAAGAGAAGGTGGAAACAAGTGCACTGATACCAGCAATGGACTCATTATGAACAGCATCTAAAACCCCAAATCCTACTTCCTTTTCCAAATGCTCCAATGTAACAGTGTGACACCACCATCATATACACTATTCTGTAGTCTGTGCAGTGTGCAATACCATCATGCTTAAAAAGCAAGGTACACACCTTAATTTAAAAATACCAATATACTTTATTGCTAAAAAATGCTAGCCATTATCTGAACCTTCAGCGAGTCATAATCTGTTTGCTGGTGAAGGTTCAAAATATTTCAGTTCAGTTCAGTTCAGTTCAGTCGCTCAGTCGTGTCCATTTCTTTGCAACCCCATAGACTGCAGCATGCCAGGCTTCCCTGTCCATCACCAACTCCCAGAGCTTACTCACATCCAACCATCTCATTCTCTGTTGTCCCCTTCTCCTCCCGCCTTCAATCTTTCCCAGCATCAGGGTCTTTTCAAATGAGTCAGCACTTTACATCAGGTAGCTAAAGTATTCGAACTTCAGCTTCAGCATCAGTCCTTCCAAGGAAAATTCAGGATTGATCTCCTTTAGGATTCAGTGGTTTGATCTCCTTGCTGTCCAAGGGACTCTCAGAAAGAGTCTTCTCCAACACCACATTTCAAAAGCATCAATTCTTTGACGTTCAGTTTTCTTTATGGTCCAACTCTCACATCCATATATGACTACTGGAAAAACTATAGCTTTGACTAGACGGATCTTTGTCCGTAGAGATGTCTCTGCTTTTTAATATGCTGTCTAGGTTTGTCACAGCTTTTCTTCCAATCAGCAAGCATCTTTTAATTTCATAGCTGCAATCACCATCTGCAGTGATTTTTGAGCCCAAGAAAATAAAGTCACTGTTTCCACTGTTTCCCCATCTATTTGCCATGACGTGATAGAACCAGATGCCATAATCTTAGTTTTCTGAATGTCGAGTTTTAAGCCAGCCTTTTCACTCTCCTCTTCCATCCAGAGGCTCTTTAGTTCCTCTTTGCTTTCTGTCATAAGGGTGGTCATCTACATATCTGAGGTTATTGATATTTCTCCTGGCAATCTTGATTCCAGCTTGTGCTTCATCCAGCACAGCACTGTGCATGATGTACTCTGCATATAAGTTAAATAAGCAGGGTGACAATATACAGCCTTGACATACTCTTTGGGATTGGAATGAAAACTGACCTTTTCCAGTCCTGTGACCACTGCTGAGTTTTCCAGATTTGCTGGCATGCTGAGCGCAGCACTTTGACAGCATCATCTTTTAGGATTTGAAATAGCTCAACTGGAATTCCATCACCTCCACTAGCTCTGTTCGTAGTGATGCCTCTTAATACCCACTCGACTTCACACTCCAGGATGTCTAGCTCTAGGTGAGTGATCACACCATTGTGGATTTTATCTGGTCATTAAGGTCTTTTTTTGTATGGTTCTTCTGTGTATTCTTGCCACCTCTTCTATCTTCTGCTTCTGTTAGGTCCATACCATTTCTGTTCTTTATTGTACACGTCTTTGCATTAAATGTTCCCTTAGTATCTCTCATTTTCTTGAAGAAATCTCTAGTCTTTCCCATTCTATTGTTTTTCTCTATTTCTTTACCTTGATCACTTAGAAAGGCGTTCTCTCTCCTTGCTATTCTTTGCAACTCTGCATTCATATATGATAGTAACTGATATACAGTTGGCCCTCCATATTTGCAGGTTCCACATCTACAGATACAACCAACCAAGGATGAAAAATATTTGAGGAAAAGATTACAGAAAGTTCCAAAAATCAAAATTTAAACTTGTCACAAAGTCCAGTCAACTATTTACAAGGCATTTACATAGTGCTCACAACTATTTACTTGTGCGTCTGTGGATTTTGGTGACCTCAAGGTTCCTAGAATCATTCCCCAGCAGATACCAAGGGACAAACTGTATACTATTAATACAATGCCACTATACATAGCACCTGCTTCTGCTCCTGCTGCTAAGTTGCTTCAGTCGTGTCGGACTCTGTGCGACCCCACAGACAGCAGCCCACCAGGCTCCTCTGTCCCTGGGATTCTCCAGGCAAGAATACTGCAGTGGGTTGCCATTTTCTTCTCCAATCCATGCATGCATGCTAAGTTGCTTCAGTCGTGTCTGATTCTGTGCAACCCTATGGACAGCAGCCCTCCAGGCTCCTCTGTCCACAGGATTCTCCAGGAAGAATACTGGAGTGGGTTGCCATTTCCTTCTCTCATACATAGCACCTAGCAGTGTCTAGACGCACTTTATTAGGTCCTTGATAAATGTTTAAGGAAGGAAGAGAGGGAAGGAGGAAAAGTCAAAGAACTATGTAAAATTAATTCATTTAAATTACTTTTTGATCATATCAATATGCTGTTTAAGAATCTTGCTCTGAAAAAAAAAAAAAGAATCTTGCTGTTATCAACTATGTGTGCCTGCATAAAATAAAAATAAAAACAAAATAAAAGCAACAGTGATAAAACAAAATGTTGATCTAAGAACATCTGTAGTGCTATCAATGATATATATAGATACTATAAAAGCTGTTTCTTTGGTTTATAGCAGGGCAAGGAGCTTTCAGGGAACAATGGATCAAGATAATGGTGCACATGGTTTTTCAAAGGTGGTTGTAGAGACAAAACCAATATGGAGATACGGTGTTTTGAAGGAATATAATTTTACATTTTAAGAGTGAAAAGAAAGAGAAAAGAAAGGTAGCCAAAGAGTTAGCAAAAGTAAAAGAGTACAGACAAAAAACCAAAAGAGGTGCTCATATTACAGAAACAGAGATGGTTCACAACCCTAAAATAAAGTAGGGCCAGAACAAGTTCAATAAATGAGAACTACAAGAATTCAGAGTTTATTTAACCAGGACATTATCAGTGAATTATGAGCAAACAGACTCAATAGTTTAGTCAGGATAAAGAAAAGATGATAAAATTTTTTTTAAAAAACTAGAGGTAAGAAAATGGAAACTTTAGGAATAAACCATTTCAATTATGTCTTATGCCTTTCAAAACAATTACACTGAGGCTTGGCTGCATACACAGACTTTTTTTTTAAACCCATTTACAGGAATTTGCTCAACATGCTCACCTCATGGTGTATTCGCTGATAAACTTTTTGTTCATTGTCTAATACTACAAAAGATTCAGAGGGTGCCGCATCCCCATTGAAAATGAAGCTTAAATCCCCTCGTTGGCACTTCATGTCAGTAAAGTCTATGAGAGTAGTGTCAAGCCTGTGAAAGATGGACAGATGAGAAATTCTGACAAATAAAATCTCAATAAAACTTCATATTAATGAAATAAGCTTTGTTCCTTCTGAACTCAAACCAAAAGGCTAATACCATATTTCAAAGCCAAACTTATATATAAGAGCTAAATTTAAAATATCTCATTAAAAAACACCAAAAGAATATTTAAATATATATTCAATTTTACCTATATTTCATTTTCCTGAATATATAACTTCATTAATCCAGCAGGAGAAAGGTTGTTTTCCCATTGCTGATGCATTTCTCAACCTGTACCCCATTCTATTTCCCTTACCATAGCTACTCCATAAAATTTACCTCAAGGAAGAAGGGCAGAAAAGGAAAGCAAACCCGTCTAACATCTTTTGATCCCTTTAAGACAAAGTTGCTAGCTCAGCAGAGTACAGCTGACCCTTAACCACAGGGGTCTGGAACACTGACTCCCATCCCCTCCATATGTAACTTTACAGTTGGCCCTCCATATGTACATTTCCACGCTCTCAGGTTCAACCAACCTTGGATCATGTAATACTATAATATGTATTTATTGAAAAAAGATCTGTGTGTAAGAAGGCCCAAGTAGTTCAAACCAGTGTTGTTCAAAGGTCTGCTGTATACCTGAAGAGTATAGCAATGCACAGACCACATTCTTAGATTAAGGGCTGTGTGTCCACAGTCTTGTCCTTGTGAGCTGCATCGAGGCTGATGCTTAATCATACAGTATTAAACCTTGCTTCATCCTTCAACTCAATAAAGCATTTAATTTACTCCAAATTCTTGGCCTTTTTGCTTGACTTCTCAGATTCAGATTAGCATTCTCTTTCCCAACGTTTTCTTTTCTAACATCTCCACAGCCCGAAACATTATGGATCTTTCCTATGGCAAATATTCATGTACTCAAACACCTGTATGTTTGTTGTGTTCACTGTAACCAAGACCTGACATGGTCGACCCAATGGGTTGGTCTCAAATAAATTCTATAAATCACTACTTGGTGAAATTAGAGAGAATAATGGAGTGGAAAACTTTATAAGTATCCTGATGTGCTTCAATCTTGCCCAAGGCTTTGTAGTCTCCAGATCATCATAGCAGGACCTGACTGGCTGCTCAAAACACAGTCCTTAAGTTAAGAAATAGGTTCACACAGCTGTTAAGAAATGCTGATCACACCCAAAAGAACATTTCTTTAAGTCTTTGTGAGAGGTCCACCCTGGCTACTGAGTTTCTAACACAATATAAGAACTCATTACTTTGTAGGATTTTCCGTTCTCACCATAGACAAGGCAAATGAGTGGGCATTACTAGTTTCCCTTCATAGGAAAAGCTGAAAAATGGAACATATTTCACATGCTGCATCAAGAGAGTAACCAAGGTTACATATAATTTAACACCCAAACTAGTAACTTTTAAAAGTGAAGGTGACACTATTAATAATTTTACTAGGACAACAGAGATGAATAGGGAAGTATGATTAACCTATGTATAAGAAGCTCTTTTCTGAGCCATGTAAAATACATACAGCCCTCAGAGTCAAATAAGAAGTCCTAAAAAAATAGCAAGGCACCAGCTCCTGTAGGAGTGAACTTGACTTGCTGCTTTATGGTTGAATTCTTGCCCCTGGTCCACTTACAGTGGCCTGCTACTGCACTGTTGGTGCTTGTACTACTAAACATATTCTGTTGTTGCTTGTATATGTGGCACAAGAGAAAACGATGCCAATAAAAGGGGCTTATCTCCTACCTCTAATGTGGGCTAATGTGGTCTAATGAAGTCTCAAAAAGGGGACAGATCATTTTATATGAGTGGCCTATTTGGACTCCACGGTTCAGCTACCAGGGAACTCTATACTCCTCAAAAAAAGAAGACATGGGCCAGAATAGTCTTTTGCCTCCACTCCCTTCTTGCCCATCCTGGGGGAGAATAGTAGTGGGCTGCAAGGGGTGGGGGTGAGAGGAGAGATGCACAGAGAGACAAAGACAGACTGACATTGGCGACATTTGAGCCCTTCAATCTAGCCACACCTAAGACCAGTCATTGTCAATTTTTATTTTATATGTGTTTTCATAATTTGCAACTGAAAGACTAATACAACTTATATATTAGACATATTAGATGGCATAGTAAGCTGTATCAAACATGCCTCATAATGATATAATTTATATCATGGTGATATTTTAATGTATCAACTGGTCCTTGGCTTTCAGCTTAATGAGCCTAAATACTTCTAATTTTTACCATGTAATTCACCATGAAGGACACAAAGTTCTTTATACAAATGCAAAGATTCAAATAGAAAATGTTCTTTTACAGATAAAAACTTGATAACTACCCAAGTAACAGTGAAAAGAAAATAGGGCCTATCCTTGAGATAGGAAGAGCTCAAATGAGACAGTTTGCAAAGATTATTTAGGTCAACGGTTATATATTACCTCAAAATTATTAGTAGTGAAAATATCTATTAGTATTCTCAACAATAAAGTTGTTCATATTACTATTTCTACTAAAATATTAATTTCTCCTAGATACCAAAGATGATACTGTGTTGATTTTTGCCCACACAGCTTGCAGGATTTTAGTTCCCCAACCAGAGATGGAATCTGTGACCTTGGTAGTGAAAGCATGGGAATCCTAACTACTTGACCACCAGGGAATTCCCATACTTTAAATAAATCACACTGCTATCATGAGATACAAGTAAAAGTCATTTGAAGTGATGTTTAAAAGAACTAATTATCTCATGACATTTAACTGTGCAAGTTTTTATTTAATGTTAACAAACTGGTTTTTCTTTTAATTCTTCATCTATGCAAAAAAACCTTTACCATACATTCTAAAATGCAGCTTCTCCATTACTCTAGTTAACTTTGATAACCAGCATTTTGAACCCATCACTCCTTCAACCTTAGTAAAGAGCTTTCCTGCTAGTAAGCCCCAGGTTTCAGTGTCTTACTAAATTACAGTAGCTCCCCTTAAGCTACATTCTTTGACACAATTATTCTCTCTTATTGTCATACATCTATCTTAGCCATTTTGTGGGGTTTTTTTATCATCTATATTTATTATGTAATATGTATCATGTCATTTACTTTTAAAAGGTATATATAAATGTGAAATAATTTTTTAAAAGAAAGAAGCTCCTTTTCTTCTAAATTTAAGAATCAAACAGAACTAAAACTAACCTTTAACACAGCACATGGAAGACAATACTATTCTCCCAAGTTATCTACTAACTTTGGCAAGTACCCATATTAAAAATTTTTTAACTGATGAATAATTTTTTGAAATTCATAATATATTGCTAACAATAGAATACTGAATTAAATCTACATCATTAACAAATCCTTTCATAGTTTTTCACCCATACTTTACTGTGTTTTCCAAGGTTTCTGTAATAACCATGAATTGAATGTGCATGAGAACGTTCATGATGAGCAAGATCTGAGGAGGTTATTTTTAAAAAACAAAAACACAGAAAACTCTACCTAAACCAAGAGAATTTTGTTTGAGAATAATTATCCTAGAACTTACTTCCAACTAAAGGTTATCTCTTCATTATAATTCATCATACTTAATAATTAATCTCATAAACAGTTGATTTTCTTTAAATTTCTGTCTTGTGACATGATAAGAAGTCACATGATAAGAAGACAGTAAGTCAGAGAGGTCCTGGCTCAGCATTAATTTGTAATATGCTCATAAAAATCACTTCACCTTTCTGAACTTTCTAATCTATAAAATGAAGAGTTTATATAACTTTTTAAGACATCTCTAGTTCTAGACAATACTCAAATTAATATTGTGAATTTTTATAAACATAGGCATATAAATTATATGTATACATATATAAATGTACAAATATGAATACACTTCCTGGCAGTCTAGTGGTTAGGCTCTACACTCTTACTGCTCAGGGCCCAAGTTTGATCCCTGGTTGGGGAACTAAAATCCCATAAGCCGCACAGTACGGCCAGTTAAAAAAACAGTTGGCATATTCACTAGCATTCTAAATAGCTTAAATAGGTATCATTTATATAATTTGTTGTTCAATGCTAAGTTGTGTCCAACTCTGCAACACCACAGACTGCAGCACACAAGACACCTCTGTCCTCCACTATCTCCCAGAATTTGCTCCACTTCATGTCCATTCCATCAGTGATACTAACTAACCACCTCATCCTCTGCCACCCACTTCTCCTTTTGCCTTCAATCTTTCCGAGCATGAGGGTCTTTTCCAATGACTCAGCTCTTTGCATCAGGTACAAAGTATTGGAGCTTCAACTTCAGAATCAGTCCTTCCAACGAATGTTCAGGGCTGATTTCCTTTAGGATTGACTGGTTTGATCTCCTTGCTATTCAAGGGACTCTCAACATTAAAAAAAAAAACTAAGATCTTGCCATGTGGTCATCCCATCACTTCAAGGCAAACATAAGGGGAAAAAATGGAAGCAGTAACAGATTTTATTCTCTTGGGCTTCAAAATTACTGCAGATCGTGACTGAAGCCATGAAATTAAAAGACATTTGCTCCTTGGAGGAAAGCTATGGCAAACTTAGTGTATTAAAAAGCAGAGATATCACTTTGTTAACACAGGTCCATCTACTCAAAGCTACGGTTTTTCTAGTAGTCATGCACAGATGTGAGAGTTGGACCATAAAGAAGGCTGAGTACCAAAGAAGTGATCATTTATAAATATACCTATATTAGTATAAAGAAATAATGATAGAATTCTGAAATGAGTAAAATAAATAGATTCTTCATGAGATCCAAATATCAATCAATTAAAAAGAAAACAGAAGAAAATTAAAATTAGCCTTAAAAAATATTCACTAGAGTGGATAGATGAATGGCTAGAAGCATGGGTGGGTAGACAGGGGAGGGAACAGTAGGAAAGGGATGCAGTAAAAAAGGACAAGAGTTGGGTCCTCCTTATGTGTTCCTTATTCCCTAAAAAGCTAGGAAGAGGGGCATGACCATCCTAAATCTTCTTGGTATTGTATCATGATCTTCATTCTACTTGCATTCTAGATAGTATGTAGTTGAACAATAATACCTTTGTTTTAGTCAAGATTTTATGCCTTTGGTTTCTTATCTCTAGTACCTCAAAGGAGAAAAAACATTGTGAATATATTAAGACATGTTTAAGTTATAAAATACTACATCCATGTATAAGCTTTTACTACAGAAAGAAAAGCTTCCTCTAAATCTCAGTTATCTGTTACTCAGAGAAAAATCAAATCACCTTACCTGATATTGATACCTTGCTTGTATATTTTACATGCATCAGAAGGCAGAATTCGGGAAAGTAAAGGCACTGTATTTGTAAAAAGAAAAGGTGAAAAATAACCACCCAAAGTTCTGAGACATTATAAATTTTTTAATTAGAAGAACAGTACTGTAACATTTTACCATTTTATAAAAGTTGTCATAATTTCCTTTAAAATAGTATTTTTCCACTGAAAAATAATACACAAAGCAATTTTGAGCAACTTCAAATATCTACTGCTGCTAAGTCACTTCAGTCGTGTCCGACTCTGTGCGACCCCATAGATGGCAGCCCACAAGGCTCCCCCGTCCCTAGGATTCTCCAGGCAAGAACACTGGAGTGCGCTGCCATTTCCTTCTCCAATGCATGAAAGTGAAAAGTGAAAGTGAAGTCGCTCAGTCATGTCCGACTCTTAGCAACCCCATGGACTGCAGCCTACCAGGCTCCTCCGTCCATGGAATTTTCTAGGCAAGAGTACTGGAGTGGGGTGCCATTGCCTTCTCGGATTTAATTGTAATTACCATCACCACTACCCACCACCAAATACAAATAAGAGTATCAGAACTGATGCAATGCCATTCTTGGTACATATTGCAAGATGCTACTGTTAGTGAGAAAACAAGGCCTTTTGGTAATTAAACCCTCCTGAAGGGGTCACCAGACAAACCTGGATCCCATCTAATTCTTTATATATAACTGCATAAAATACCAGAAAAGTAATATGTGTAATAAAAAATACATTTTTAGAGCTAGTTGAATTTGAGTTTGAATCCTAAATATATTGATTATTCAATAAGCTCAATGTACATTAGTTTTAAAATTCTTAAAATGCAATCATACTATTGACTTATACATTTCTACATTCCAGTGTTGCTCACATTCATATCTTAAGCTATATTCTTATAGTTTTTTATTATTCATTATCTGCTATATTTTGAAGAAAGATGAGTTATTCTATAGACAAATAAATCTACATAACAGGCTAAATAATTAAACTACCATATACCAAAAAAAGAAAAGAATGTGAAACTCAAAATTCTTGAAATTAAAGATCTCATCACATGTACAGGTGTATGTATGTGTGTGTGTTTATCTGTGTAAGATGTATTACACGTACATTTTATAAAACTCGAGTGTTTTAAAAATGGGTGATAAAAATCAACCTGGTTAGAAAGAAAAGACCCTAGAGAAAACTAAAGGCTAGGTTTTTAGTTAACTTTTTCAAAAGTTTTCTAAATTTTTAAATATTTTCTAATTAACATTAAAAGTTTTTTAATTCTTTAGAGGTTATTCAATCTAAAATGATTACATCATTAAAGACAGTTTTCTAGACTTTTTATTTTATGAAAATAAGAAAAGTTTACAGCCCAGAGGGAGTATCAACTAAAAGTTACCCTGGTCAAAGAACATAAGAAATCATTTTCCAATCAAATTCTTCCTTATATGAAACAACAGAAGTTAAGAAGAGTAATAACGGTATATGCATGTACGTGCTAAGTCGCTCAGTCGTGTCCAACTCTACGACCCCATGGACTGTAGCCTGCCAGGCTTCTCTGTCCATGGGATTCTCCAGGTAGGAATACTAGAGTGGGTTGCCATTTCCTTCTCCAATAATGGCATAAATCTATATAAATGATCAAAGCTCCTCTTTCTTACTTATTAATTGAGATCTACTTTTTCTGTTCTTACATATTTGATATCGTAAGAAAAAGATGATTACAATAAGCCAGCACTCTAACTTAATTTAAATTTATTACATCTTGTAATGTAGTATGGTAAACTACAAAAGCAAAATTCAGAATCACACACCAATACCCACTTATCAGAAAAGGAAGAAAGGGGGAATGTAGAGAAAAAAAGAATTTGAAGATTGAAAAGTAAAAGTTAAAAAAAAAAAAGAAGAAGGTATATCATAGATGAAAAAAAAGATTTCAATGCATTCCAAAAATAGAGCAATTTGCATTTTCCCAATTTTGTGATGACTTTTTCTTCCCCCATGTAAATTGAACAATTAGGCTCTCTATATCTTAAGTTATTTCAACTTTATCTAAGAGTCTAACACACACACAAAAAAGAGTCTAACACAGTACTCCAAAGGCAGTATAATCCACTGAACTGAAAAATGAATAAGTTTTCATTCTGGCTTTGCTATCACTTATTCCCTGATTTTAAGAAGAGCTTAGGCCTGATGTTTTCCATCTATAAAATGCAAAAAAAAAAAAAAGTCCTAAAAACAGGACAGATATTCTGTAGATTATGAGATAAAGAAAAAAACTATTAGTTTTTCTGTTGAAACATGCCATACACATAATGTTAAGTTTGTAGTGATTATAATGCTATAAATTATTTAACACTTTACAGCATCTAAAGTGTTTCCTTCAAAAACATGATTTCATTTCATCTACACCAAAACAAAGACTTGAAAATAGGTGGGGTGTTTATTCTTACTCTCACTTTTAAAATGAAAAAACCCAAGCTCAGGAAAAATATGTGACTTTCCATTGCAAACAGAAGCCAGTACTTCTGATTCCATTTTAAGGCTTTTCTATACCTAAAAACTCACTCTGGAATAATTTAGCTGCCTTCAGACTTGCTATTAACCAAGTCTGAGGCTATTTTCAGCCAAATACTGAAGGAGAAAGAGTGCAGTTTTTGTGCTCCGCTACCACTAAACTAAACTTACCCCTGGATCTCAGTATTTCTTAACTTGCCCTTATTTCTGGGAGCCTTTTTCTTTTTTTTTTTTTATATCAGGGGCTTTCACAAGGGAGGAAGCATGCCTAAACTCTAGGAAAAAGCTTGATAATCAAATCTTATATCAGAGATTATCCAATGTTTTTTAATCCAAAGCATATAAACTAAATCTAGCCAGTGAGTTTAGTTTTTAGAATGATAGATGACATCCAACCATCAGGTGCTAATAATGTGACATGAAATCAGTAAAAACCTTTATCAACAATGAATCAGATGTGCTAACTTTCTTGTGTCAAAGTCAAGTTCTCAGAGAAGCAATACATTTTTTCAAAAAGAATTGTTATTATATTTTGCCCTTGTCATGTGGGATCTCTGTTCTCCAATCAGGGACTGAACCCAGTGCCCCCAGCTCAGAGTCTTAACCACTGGACCACCAAGGAAGTCCCAGAAGCAATACTTTAAACAGTACCTCAGTGGTTACATAATAAACTTGATTATGCAACAGTTACAATGTGTTTACAACTACAGATAATATGCGCAATTTCAGGAGTAATTATATCCATTTCAATTTGTTCATGTAATTGAAATGTCAGTTTTAAAATATTTTAGAATATTTTGCTCAGCAAGATAAAGTTACAATTTTAGAATTCAAAACAACAGTTACTCAAACAGTCAATTAAAGAGCCAGTATACTCAAGGATCACCAAGAATGACTGGGGTCTTTATAGATAGAAAAAAAAACAGTGAAAAAAATAGTATCCAGACTTTAGACCAATCTAACTTGGAGCTCTTTTATTACACAATGCTATTACATCTCTTTTTCTTTTGGTATTCTAGGACACTGGTACTTCTAAATGATAGCGCATAAAGCATTATCAGAGTTAAGAAAATCTTGGGTGAGTTTTTTTGGCCACACCACGGCACTCATGGGATCTCAGTTCTCCACAAGGGATTGAACCTGGGCCAGAGTCAGTGGTAAAGAGTCCACTTACAATGCCGGAAACAGAGTTCGACCTCTAGGTCAGGAAGATCCCCTGGAAAAGGAAATGGCAACCCACTCCAGTATTCTTGCCTGGAGAAATCCATGGACAGAGGATCCTAGTGGACTATAGTCCATGAGATCACAAAGAGAGTCAGATGGGACTTAGTGACTAAACAACAACACCTACAACAGGAATGAAAGCCCAGAACCCTAACCACTAGACCACCAGGGAACTCCCGCAGGTGTGATTTTTGATGGAGCCAAAACTAGCCTCATGATCTAAAGTTGTAACTGATTATATTTAGGGATTAAATTTCTTATTTAGAGATTAAACAAACCAGAAACATCTTAATCACCCATCTCATAAAGTATTATACTGTTTTTTTTAAAAAGGAAGTACTTCTTCATGAACTAAAATGTAAGATATTTATGATAGATTAAGTAAAAATGACAAAATGCATAATAATTGTATGATTTCATTTAAAAAACTAATGCTGAGGCTATATATACACATATAAATTTATATTTATATGTGTGTACAAACACATGTTCATAAGCATTGAAGAGAGTTGAAAATACTCATATGAAACATTAATAGTCATCTCTAGAGTGGTCTCTGTCAATATCTGATTTATTGTTATGATTATTTTATGATTTATCTTTATGATTATTTTGGTGATAATAAGCATTCAAATGTTTATACCATAAAGATTAATTAAGATGCTTTTAAAAAACACATAAGCACACTATATCCAATTTATATATAGATTACATTAAAAAATGTTTAACCCAAAAGTCAGTTGTTTGGATAGTTATTTATTTAGTAAAGTATAGGTCACTAGGATCAAACTTCCTATTTGGACACAAAAGTTTCCTAAGTAGACTCATGTTTAAAATGAGGAAGAGAGAAAACTTACCTTACTGAGGTAAATCAAAAATGACTGTAAAGTATCTAGGAATTAACATCTTTTATAAATAAGTGGAATGGTGTGCAACCAAACAGTGTGTTAAGACAGTGGCAATAAAAGCAGTGAAAGTGATTGACAGATGACAAAATATACAAAATCAATTAATATTAACCAAATTCTTCACATTTAGGTATCTAAATACTATATGTCGAATTTCCCTAAATTCAGTAACCTAATAATCCCATAGTTATTCTTCTCTTCTCTCTGAAAATTCCTTACACTAAATTATTATATTTTAACCAGCATTTTGTTTTTAAATAAGACAATTTTTTATCTTAAAAAAATAATTATGGAAGTTACTAATCATGTTGGGATAATTAAATATTACTATAGGGCTTTATGGGCTTCCCAGATGGCTCAGACGGTAAACAATCTGCCTGCACTGTGGGAGACCTGGGTTCAATCCCTGGGTTGGGAAGATCCACTGACTGGAGAAGGGAATAGCAACCCACTCCAGTATTCTTGCCTGGAGAATTCCATGGACGGTGGAGCCTAGCAAGCTACAGACCATGGGGTCTCAAAGAGTCGGACAGAACTGAGCAACTCACACACACACAGGGCTTTATAACCATTATATTCAACATGATGAAAAATATTTAAATTTCCTTACAGCAAGTATTGGTTATTTTAACATTTCTATTTAATAGTTATTTTTACACTTGCATTTTTGCATACCTACATATTTTACAGTAAAACATAGCACATTCTTACCCCAGCTTTGAAAATCCCAGTGAAGTTCGAGATAAAAGTCACCTAGCTGAGAAATGAAATATGTATAATTAGTAAATGCATACCTTAGTTAACAGCTCTTATACCTGCTTAACATTTTGCTTTAAAAAAATCTGTTATCATTAAAGATCTATAGACAGAAATAGGAAATAATTTCAATTATGGGGTTGGAGAAAGAACCAAAATATATATATATGCTTATTACTTAAAATAATATTACAATAGCAGACATTACTACACTTATCCACAAAGGAAAATACATACTGCTTTAGATTTTACAAGAACGTTTTAATCACATAAAACTGATAGGCATTTAAATTTGCATCAATAAATATTCTACTTCTCAGTGTAACCAAAACAAAATGAGTAGTATTGTGAAAATAGTTAATAACTTTAGAAGTGTTATAAAAAAAAACTTCCAAAATGATTATTGTGTAGGCTCATAATGATCTAATAAAATCATTCACTGCAACAGAAACTTTTTTCCATAAAGTGATAACACAAGTTTTTGAAATCTGAAATAATCTGTCATCATATTATCTATAGACAATGTTTTTATTTCTTAAATTAGAAGTTAAACAACAAAAACTATAACTGTTCAAGGAACTATTAATCAAATAGTCTCAAAAAATTTTATCCCTTGAGATTTCAAAAAATAGCATACCTAAAAGAAGACATACTCATAGGTCTTTCTCCCACAGCTTTTTCAGGCATCCAAAATAAAGAGAAAAAAATAACAGAAAACAAACCTCTCTCCCTGTCTGTACCACTACACCCAGCTGTACCATCATGAAGTAGGATAGATAAACAGTTTTGTTACAAACAGAAAATGCAAACTAGCCCTACTAGCAGTAGCAGCTTCTGCTCATAGAAAACTTTTGAATCCAAAGAACAAAGGAAAATTACTTCGATTAATTATCACTTACCTTCTTTTTTCTTAGAGCTGTTACCTAATTTATTGAGAGCAATAATTCTTTATCTACCTTCTAAGTTCAAAGCAAATAATGCTTCCCATAAGATTACACACTATAATCAGTATTTTTTAATGTCATTATTGCTTAATTAAAGCAGGATTTTTACTATTTCTTGACCCTTAATAATTAGCAAAAAATTAAACTGCATTTTTAAAATGCATAAAAGTACACTTTCAATTACAGTTTAGATACAAAATCAGTCAAGAAATTGAGCTTACCTCTTTCAGGGCTTTTAATAATCGAGGTCGTTTTTCTTCAACACTTTCCCTGGATTGCTGCTTAAGCTTCCTTAAAAGAGCTGTAACTAAAATTTAAATTTTAAAAAAATTTTTAATTTAAAATGAATTTTACCAGGTTAGACTGCTAATTATATCTAAAAAAAAATGTCACCATGCTAAGAAACACCACTGGCTTATTACACACAGAAATAATACAGATATTGTGAATATGTTAGAAAATACCTTTGGCAAAGCTGTTATGATCCTCAAGAAAACCTGAAAGGAGATACCTCAACATCAAGCTACAGTCATACTAGCTTTGGTGGTTTTTAATCATCAGTAAGGCTTCATCTGACTGAGTCAAGATTACCAACTGCAGTCAGATGATGCAGTGTCCTGTTGTTAACAGTTGTCTAAATGATGATCTCAAAGACAGGAAATCTCAAAAATCATACTAGGTATTTTTTTTAATGTAATTATCTACAAAATGTTATCAGTTGCATCTGTTCTTCTTTTACTTGAGACTGTACTTTCTCTCACATACTACCAACATAGCATAAAAAATACTAAAACAAATCCTATTCTATCTGTAAAAAGAACTTCAGACTCTTAAAAAAAAACCCTGAAACCCTCCACAGTGTCTTCTCAATAGTTAACAGATATTAAGACAAATCGCTTAAGTCCAAACCACAGCTTTACTACTTATTAGCTGTGTCAATATGGAACACTTAATTAATTTTCCTAAACTTCATTTTCTTTTTTTCATTTGTCAAGTAAAAATAACTCTACATTAAAATCTATAGTAAATCTCAAGTAAAATCTACTACAAAGAGTTACTATAGAGGCTCAATATAAACTGCTTACTACTGTGCCTGCAATTAGGTAAATAGAAGTTTTGTTTATTAGAATGAAGGTCTAAAATATACCAGCAAACTCAATCAATCTCTCACATTTACTGAAATAAGAGAAAATATTAGCTTTGAATAAAGTAAGATAAAAAATGTATTAGTGGGGTGGAGAATGTATATATCAATACATGGTGAAAGGGAGTGAAAAAGTTGGCTTAAAGCTCAACATTCAGAAAACGAAGATCATGGCAGCAGGTCCCATCACTTCATGGGAAATAGATGGGGAAACAGTGGGAATAGTGGCTGACTTTATTTTGGGGGGCTCCAAAATAACTGCAGATGATGATTGCAGCCATGAAATTAAAAGACACTTACTCCTTGGAAGGAAAGTTATGAACAACCTAGACAGCATATTAGAAAGCAGAGACATTACTTTGTTGACAAAGTTCCGTCTAGTCAACGCTATGGTTTTTCCAGTAGTCATGTATGGATGTGAGAGTTGGACTATAAAGAAAGCTGAGGACTGAAGAATTGATGCTTTTGAACTATGGTGTTGGAGAAGACTCTCTGAGAGGCCCTTGGACTGCAAGGAGATCCAACCAGTCTATCCTAAAGGAGATCAGTCCTGGGTGTTCACTGGAAGGACTGATGTTGAAGCTGAAACTCCAATACTTTGGCCACCTAATGGCGAAGAGCTGACTCATTTGAAAAGACCCTGACGCTGGGAAAGATTGAGGGCAGGAGGAGAAGGGGATGACAGAGGATGAGATGGTTGGATGGCATCACTGACTCAATGGACATGGGTTTGGGTAAACTTCAGGAGTTGGTGATGGATAGGTAGGCCTGGCATGCTGTGGTTCATGAGGTCACAAAATGTTGGACATGACTGAGTGAGTGAACTAAACTGATGCTAAAATGAAAACTTCAGCTACCTACATTCAATCCTCAAATAAAATTCTTTTCTGGTCTATAAAATCCAAATAGTCTAAGGACCAATTACCTAGATAAATTAGGATTCTTTAAAGATTCAAATTTATATGACTCCAACTAACCTTCATGTTTGTTATAATTTAATACCAAAACTATATTATCTAAGTATAGAATTCTTTCTATAATTCTTCTCCACTATAAATGCAAATAGTTTAATAAATGTTTATTCAATCTACCTTTACTTCAGATTAAAAAAGACTGCCGTTCACATAAAGAACAAAAATAATTAATTTCCTAAAAAGAAAAGGCATCTTAATTAAAAGCAGAAACCATATGGTTTCCATCAACTAAATATAACTGACTGAAGATCTTCAATACATAGAAAATTATTTAAATCACCAAATATTATTAAAAATGTAGTGACAGCAACTACATATAACATAGTGATGTGTGCAAAAAGATTCCTGTTCTATGAGATTTCACATTAAAATATAACATCAACTTATAGACACACTCAGAACACAATCAGATAAAATTATTAGCATATATGGAGGAGTCAATTTAACTCAGATGACCATTTTATCTACTACTGCAGGCAGAAATCCCTCAGAAGAAAAGGAGTGGCCATGATGGTCAACAAAAGAGTCCAAAATGCAGTACTTGGATGCAATCTCAAAAACGACAGAATGATCTCTGTTCGTTTCCAAGGCAAACCATTCAATATCACAGTAATCCAAGTCTATGCCCCAACCAGTAACGCTGAAGAAGTTGAAGCTGAACGGTTCTATGAAGACCTACAAGACCTTTTAGAACTAACACCCAAAAAAGATGTCCTTTTCATTATAGGAGACTGGAATGTCAAGAAACACATGGAGTAACAGGCAAATTTGGCTTTGGAATACGGAATGAAGCAGGGCAAAGACTGACAGAGTTTTGCCAAGAAAATGCACTGGTCATAACAAACACCCTCTTCCAACAACACAAGAGAAGACTCTACACATGGACATCACCAGATGGTCAACACCGAAATCAGACTGATTATATCCTTTGCAGCCAAAGATGGAGAAGCTCTATACAGTCAGCAAAAACAAGACCAGGGGCTGACTGTGGCACAGACCATGAACTCCTTATTGCCAAATTCAGACTTAAATTGAAGAAAGTAGGGAAAACCACTAGACCATTCAGGTATGACCTAAATCAAATCCCTTATGATTATACAGTGGAAGTGAGAAATAGATTTAAGGGCCTAGATCTGACAGATAGAGTACCTGATGAACTATGGAATGAGGTTCATGACATTGTACAGAGACAGGGATCAAGACCATTCCCATAGAAAAGAAATGCAAAAAAACAAAATGGCTGTCTGGGGAGGCCTTACAAATAGCTGTGAAAAGAAGAGAAGCAAAAAGCAAAGGAAAAAAGGAAAGATATAAGCATGTGAATGCAGAGTTCCAAAGAATAGCAAGAAGAGATAAGAACGCCTTCTTCAGCGATCAATGCAAAGAAATAGAGGAAAACAACAGAATGGGAAAGACTAGGGATCTCTTCAAGAAAATCAGAGATACCAAAGGAACATTTCATGCAAAGATGAGCTCGATAAAGGACAGAAATGGTATGGACCTAACAGAAGCAGAAAATATTAAGAAGACATGGCAAGATTACACAGAAGAACTGTACAAAAAAGATCTTCACGACCCAGATAATCACGATGGTGTGATCACTCACCTAGAGCCAGACATCCTGAAACGTGAAGTCAAGTGGGCCTTAGAAAGCATCACTACGAACAAAGCTAGTGGAGGTCATGGAATTCCAGTTGAACTATTCCAAATCCTGAAAGATGATGCTGTGAAAGTGCTGTACTCAATATGCCAGCAAATGTGGAAAACTCAGCATCGGCCACAGGACTGGAAGAGGTCAGTTTTCATTCCAATCCCAAAGAAAGGCAATGCCAAAGAGTGCTCAAACTACTGCACAATTGCACTCATCTCACATGCTAGTAAAGTAATGCTCAAAATTCTCCAAGCCAGGCTTCAGCAATATGTCAACAGTGAACTTCCTGATGTTCAAGCTGGTTTTAGAAAAGGCAGAAGAACCAGTGATCAAATTGCCAACATCGACTGGATCATGGAAAAAGCAAGAGAGTTCCAGAAAAACAACTATTTCTGCTTTATTGACTATGCCAAAGCCTTTGACTGTGTGGATCACAATAAACTGTGGAAAATTCTGAAAGAGATGGGAATACCAGACCACCTGATCTGCCTCTTGTGAAATTTTTATGCAGGTCAGGAAGCAACAGTTAGAACTGGACATGGAACAACTGACTGGTTCCAAATAGGAAAAAGAGTACATCAAGGCTGTATATTGTCACCCTGTTTATTTAACTTATATGCAGAGTACATCATGAGAACGCTGGGCTGGAAGAAACACAAGCTGGAATCAAGATTGCCGGGAGAAATATCAATAACCTCAGATATGCAGATGACACCACCCTTATGGCAGAAAGTGAAGAGGAACTCAAAAGCCTCTTGATGAAAGTGAAAGTGGAGAGTGAAAAAGTTGGCTTAAAGCTCAACATTCAGAAAACGAAGATCATGG